>NC_085138.1:11983289-12283289 GCF_035046485.1 Aedes albopictus
GCCATGGATGAGATTCCTGGTGCTATCCGCAAGATAGCCGAGAGTTTTGCGGCTGGGTTGATGTGTTACTGTTCAAGCTGTGGAGGTGACATCCACCCACCCTGCCTGACTGATCCAACGAAAATGACGAAAGAAATCAGAGGAACAGCTTTTATGTCCCTAGATTGGCAGATGAAGCTCCTCCCATTCGGCTGGCTTTCCAGTTTATTTCGTTTGCATGTCCCGCCCCGCATGCACCAGACGCTTGAAACGGTTAATCAACCGAGAAATGAGAAAATTTTCATTTAACGAATAAAGTAATCAAAATATTGGAAGATTTAGATAATTTTAATTCGAAAAATGGTTAAATTAAACAATGTTTCACGAAAAATGCTCTGGATAGGATAAAGCGTTGCTAAATTCCTGGTGGAATCATTAGTGGCCGGCATCATTATTGTTGCGGGGCCACCAAGCATACAATATTTCACTTTTCGGTTGCACCACACTTTTACCGAGCGATGGAATGAAATAATTATCTGATTCACAACTCTTGAGGAATAATTTTCTATGGTCCTGAAAAGAACCGTTTGAATATTGAACGATTTCAGACAGAAAATTGGCATGAATTAATCATGCCACGCAATGCGTGTTAAATTTCTCCGTGCTGAATGCTGAACGCAGTCGAAAATTGGCCCGCCGCTTGCTGCCGTGGATGAGATTAGTGATCGCCCTCACTGTTGCTGAACCACCACCAAGAATTCAATCTTGCACTATTTGGTTTCACTACACTTTCTCGGTCGATGCAGGAATTAACTCTCTAGGAAGCATTTTCGAAGAAGTTGAAATCAATTCATCATGCCACGCAATGCGTGTTGGATTTCTCCGTGCTGTTTGCTGGAAGCCGTCGAAAATTGGCCCGCCGCTTGCTGCCGTGGGTGCGATTCCGGATTTTGCTGCTGCCTCTGCCACCACCGTCGATCAGTCCGATGTTGACTTCCTTGGTTTGCCGCGTTAGACGGTTAGATGGCGAATGTGCAACAGCACCCTTGCCGAAAACCACCGCCACCGAGCCGACACGGCCGTCAAAGAAGAATGACGAAAACGCAAACGAAGAAAGTGGGCAGCTCTCGTTCGATGCGTTCACCTCGAGACGACAAAGACAAATGAGGGAAGATGCGAAGAAGCAGTAGCTTTTATATTCGACGGGAGCATCCAAAATGTGCTCGATCGTGATTGGCTGGAATAAACATGGGTTTACTTTTCCCAATTTTTCAATAGTTTGCTATTGAAAATCAGCAAATGTTAATATTGGACATAATTGGTGTAAAGATTTGCAATCTATTGGAGCCAAAATTTTGAAAATTCAACGAGAAATGGCTGAGTTATTAACGCTCAAAATCTCCACTTCAAACGTAACGCGGCCGATTTCTGAAAATTTAGAATGACACCCGGTATAGAAAAGAGAGACGTAGTCCTACGTCAAAACCGTTACAGAAACCGAAAATGAAAGATTACGAACTGATTCAACGGCAACGACTTTCAGCGCGAAACAACGGACAAGAATCGGACTATGAGCACGTCATGGGACGTCATAGTCACTGAGAAATGCAGAGTTTTGTGGCAACAATGACGTGGTGATTGGGGGATCGATCTTTCCTTATCGACCAGTGCACAAAGTGACTTGGGTTTTCCGTGATGGCGTCACGGAAAATCAAATCGACCACATCTGCATCAGCCGAAAATGGAGAAGGAGCCTTGTTGATGTGCGAAACAAGCGTAACGCCGACATCGCGTCCGAACTTCATCTCCCAATCGGCGAGATTCGACTGCGCATTGCTATAGGATCCATCGACAGAAGGAGAAAATAGGGCGCTGGTTCAAAAAACGCAGACTGGAAGATGAAAAGGTCCTTCGTCGAGGAGCTAGAGAACCATGTTGCGGATATTCCAGCAGGTGGAAGCGTAGAAGATCAATGGAGCGCCATCAAGAACGCCTTCATCGCCACCGGCGAGAATAATTTGGGTGAGCTACGCACCCGGAGAAAGCAGTGGATCACAGATGACACTTGGAAGAAGATAGAGGAGCGAAGGAACGACAAAGCCGCGATAGAGCGAGCGAAAACACGAGGAACCAAAGCCGTAGCCCGCCAGCCACGCCGTCAGCGCTATTCGGCTCTCGAGAAAGAAGTGAAACGCTCATGTAGACGGGACAAAAGAGCATGGGAGCGAGAAAGCCACAAATACCATGGACATTCGTCTCCTCTTCCTCTATGATTGAACTTTTTTGGTCATACGTGATGCAACCTTGCGTTTAAGCGTAAAAATGTATAATCAACCATGCATCTTGTTTGAAGTCTATGAAATTTTTCATAGAAGGTGAAATTAGGCAAGTAGGCCATGTATTGAACGAATACATCGAATGCGTGAAACTTCTGCCGTACGATCTGTGCTTTTAAACAGATCAACCTAGCGAATACTATCATATCTATCATTTTCATTATCCACTTTGATCTCTACTCCCTTATACTCTGAGTAGAAAAAGACCGATATAGCCATAAAATCATCAAGTTATTAATAGAATACGGTCGATAAATCAGAATATGATATAAAAAGTTTGGCTTAAAAAGAAAAGTGTTCTATCCAATAAGATCGAAAAAAGCTAATAGGAAGAACACGCCGCGATATAGGCATACCCCTATGAACGGAGTGCGAATTCCGAAAAAGCTACTGATCGATAGAACTTGTGATGAAAACAGAACAATACATAATAGGCAGTCGGGTGCCTGAAACTTTTGCCAGTCTTGGTAAGGTGGTATGAACTACCAACCAAGCCGATCTGTTTAAAAGCACAGCTGGTACGGCAGAAGTTTCACGCATTCGATGTATTCGTTCAATACATGGCCTACTTGTCTAATTTCACCTTCTATGAAAATTTTCATACTTGTTCGCAACCTAGCGAATACTATCATATCTATCATTTTCATTATCCACTTTGATCTCTACTCCCTTATACTCTGAGTAGAAAAAAGACCGATATAGCCATAAAATCATCAAGTTATTAAAAGAATACGGTCGATAAATCAGAATATGTTATATTTTGGTTATTTTCATCTTTAATTCAACTCAATCTAGAAATCTCGCGCTCAGTATCATACGGGCGTATCTACAATGATCGATTTCTCTTCATCGATTTTCTCCAAGGGGACGGCAACCTATTTTTTCATTAATGGAGTTTGACAGGTTGGATTGTGCCTCCTTACATGGAGCATAAATTTATGCTCCAGCCAATATATTCACCAACACAGTCTACAAATATGAATGTTTACCTTTTTACGAGGAATATTGGTGCAAAACGCTTGCATCACATTAGATCTCATAAAAGTGTTGATCATGAAAAAGCGGCGTATTAGATAACTTTCATTTTGAGAGTGTCAATGTTTAGGTAAAATTCCTACAGAGAGTGGGAATATTGTTTGTGAAAAGACACAACACCTCTTTTCGCAAACATTGTTCGCCAAAGTGCGTTTTTCCTCATTTTCTCCCGCTGCTGTATTGAGTGAATGTTGGTAAATATTAGTGAGCTCTGGTGCGCATGATAAGCGGCAACAAAATCAGATCACCATAGCACCCCCGTGATTTTCTCTTCGGCTAATAGAGATAAGTGACATTTCAACACACGTACACTAGCTTGAATTTTTCCATACACAAAAATGCACGCAAATTCAAAGGCTTTTCAGATTGCATATGAAAATATTACCCAATTAATTTGGGTAAAACGGCTAAATAATGATAAAACTAACAACCGGGGTAAGAGTGCACATATTTTCCCTCAAGTTTCACAACTACATCTACAAAACAGACACGCATACATTTGAACGTGATTACCACTATAACTTGGCCTGTAAGCTGTAAACAATTTTTGGTTGTTTTTGTTGTTTTAGATGCTAGTCCTAGTCGTCCTTCACCGAAATACACCGAGAAATCATCCGAATATTGGTCGTATTTTCCGGAATAATCCGAAGAGAAAATCGACGAAGAGAAATCGATCATTGTAGATACGCCTGTATGATACTGAACGCGAGAAATTCCGGACCAACAATTGAAAAGGCCGCATCAACATTTTGTAAACAAACATGTTTCTGTCGACTTGAGGCCTTTTGAACTCCACCCACACACCTCACCACCACTAACAGAAAGCGCAAACATCAAGCTTTCTGTTAATGCTGGTGAGATGCGTGGGTGGATCCCAGAAGGCCCTAAGTCGACAGAAACGTGTTTGTTTACGCAATGTTGTTGCGGCCTTTTCAATTGTTGGTCCGGAAAGATTTTCGTCCAAATTTGTACCATAACGTAACTACTTTTATGCAATTCAGTATCATAATTTACATTTAATGTAACTCATTTTGGTATCATAATGGCCATTTTTTCCGAACTGACTCATTATGCAACTGAAATGAGTTGCATAATGAAAAATAGTTGTATAATGTTCATAATGCAACTCATTTGAGTTGCATTATGAGCATTATGCAACTCAAATGGGTTGCATTATGAAAAAAATCATTGCATAAAATTTTGTATGGAACTCGTTGCAAAACTCGATTTTTTCAGCACTCTACGTATTTATCCAACTCGGCAAGCCTCGTTGGATAAATGTACGACTCGTGCTGAAAAAATCAACTTTTTGCATCTCGTTACATAAATAACTATTCTCAGGTGCAGCTATGGTCCACTGCACGAATTTATGCTGGCCTGATTACACTCACAGAAAATTTGACGTTTGAGCGGTGCCGACACCGCTCAAACGTCAAATTTCGTGTGAGAGTAAGCAGGCCAGCAGAAATTCGTGCAGTGGACCATTGCTGAAACTTTTAACTCAGCGTGCATGCGCGAGCGACATCTCTGAGCGGACAGAGAAACTGTGTTTTGCATCACCCCTTGATTGAGATAGACGGAACAAAATGGAAAGTGAACATTTTTGAATCGACAGGTGTAACACGGTAAACCAAAGTAACACAAAAGTGGGATCAATGTTTGAACTAATGATTAAAATGTAATTTTTATTTTTAATTTCTTATTACGTGATTGTATTAATTAAGTTATTGAATCAAAATCAAATAAGGGAACTAATGTTTTTTTTGGTCGTTTTGTTTTCTTCGTCATGGTTTTTTAACCTATTGCACTCAAAGATGGCCGCAAATATTGTCGTTGCGGTTGAAACCCGAAGCTTCCCCACACACGACAATCGATTTTTCTCCAAATCCATACGTGAAACCTAAAATGCCCCACACAATGCATACGTTTGCGTGTGCGTGACAGTAGTTTGACACATTTCCCATGGGAAAACTGTCAAAAAAACGCAAACCTCGACGGAACGGACACTATGTGTTCCAGGCTTGGTTCCAGGCTTAACGTCGCACGTAGTGCGTTGGGCAACGGATCTTGCCAACTATCCAGCGCATTTTGCCCGACGCACGGTTTATTAGAAAATATGATTTTCGTGTGTTAAAAATTATAATTTTCAACTGCACGATCAATATTTCTCTACCAAGCTGAACATGACCAAACAATTCAGCCAACAAAATGACGAAGAGAACAATAGAGTTAATAAACTATAGAGGAAGAATGTCGCTGGCGTCGCTGCTGCAACATCTTTTGCTGGCGAGGTTAGGCAGGGATATAAGTGTCAAAGCGAAAAAGTATGCAGTTTGACAGATAGATACCCGGGAAGTTTGCGAAGGAGAACAAAGGGAACAGCAGCAACATTCGTCCTCTATAGTTTTTTAACTCTATTAAGAGAACAAACCTGCCGATAATATAGCCACCGTGAAAAACACGTGGAACACGAGCGCCCTCTACGATTGCATAGCGTAACCTTCGCTGGTACTTTACACTGTTATCACGTTTACCGCATATTCAGCGCCTCTACCGGCACTCTAGCATAAACGCAGTTGATTGCTTCCTTATGAGTTGCATGATTGCATAACGGACCAGTTCAGAAAAAATTACCATTATGATACCGAAATGAGTTATTGTGCATCCCCGTACGCGCTTCGAATGCAGCTTGTTGAGAATCTATGATAAGCGCGATAAGCTGTCATGGGTAATCAGCCGCCGTGTGCAAATCAAACGGGGCATAATCTTTTCGCGATAAACGACGGCTGGTTAAGATCATCAGCATCTGAGTGATTAAGCTGGGATGCACAATATTTATGTAAAATAGAAATTATGATGCTGAATGGCACAAAATTATCAATATCAGGCCAAATATGTCTAAAGGTCCAATCTGCAGAAGAGAGGCTCTCTTTCGTTTCCCTCTCTTTTGATAATATCTCAGCTGTTTATTTGTATTATGATTGTCTCCTTGCATTGAACGATGGTCAAAACAATCGTCTTTCGATTTGTACTGCAAAAATAGTTGAAAAGTGTACCATTAAATTGCAATAATTGAAAGAGAAAATGAACAAAGAGAGCCTCTGAAATGCAGATAGGACCTATTGAAATGTTCGGCCTGATATTGTATAGCATTATCAATATTGTATAGCATGTATAAATCACACTCAATCCGTGGCACTTTGTTTTACCGTGTTTTGCGTGCTTCGTTCCATTTTCGTCGCGTCCCCAACGTCAGTTTCAATTTTAGTGCGTGCATGTGTGTGTGCGTGCGTCTCCTCTCTCGCGCGCGCTGTTTTTCTCTCTCGCGTTTGAATCCGTGGGGATGATGAAAGGAAAACATAAACATAAAAATAACGCTTTTTTCGCCGTGGTCCGTGGTCGTCATCTTTTGTCGGTTCGTGGTCGGTCATTCGGTTTTGTCGCGAAATTGCACATTATTCGTTTAGTAGGTATTTTTGTTTCTAAAGAACGCGTTTATTTTAATTTGTGTGCCGCCAGTGCATCTCGGGGTGATTTTGTGATAACTGTGTCTGTGGCGCGGCGGCTGTCGTTTGGATTTCAAGTGAATCGGTGCCAAGTTTACATCGACCATCGCAGTGAGATCCCCGCGGCCCGGTGCATATTGTGTGTGATCGATCGCCATAAGTGTCGTTCAAAGGAGTTCATTGATTGAAGAGAAGTGATTTCATTTTTCTTGTGATAATTGTATAAAACCTATATTATAAAAATCATGAGTGCATCCAATGTGGAAGAAGGTAACAACCAGACCTGGGACGAAACTAACCTGAGTCAGGTGCGCGAATGTTTGGCCACCTTCCGGGAGAGCATGTAAGTACTGCATATGGCTTTTTACAAAGTGGTTCAAATTGAAATAACCGTGGCATAAATTCTTACGAAGTAAAACCTGAGGGTCCTTATTCAGGGATGCAACCATCCACTTGCTACTGTCTCAGTTTAAAAAAAATGCTATTAAAAACAGTGCGTGGGCTTCGTGGCCGATCGGTTAGCGGCGTCAGTCGTTTAGGTGTCTCGTAAGCCTCGGAGTGTGGGTTTGATCCCCGCTCCAGTCGGGGAAAATTTACCTAGGGCTTTCTCCTAAGATTTTTTTCCTTGGTGCCTGTCGTAACGTGATTTTAACGTTGAACTTTTCGTCAATGAAATCATCGTCATCAAACATTTGAAAGCAGTTTTTTCGTTCAAAACAAAAGTTTATGCTATGAAAATATATTCACTGTACTCCACATGAGAAATATAATGCAGTGAATATATTTCCATGATCCTTGTTTTGATTTGCAGCGAGAAAACTGCTTTTTATTTTCCGAAAAATGATGACGGATGCTTGAGCCTTAAATTCACATGTGGTCGATGATCGCGGGGATTTCTGCAGAAACTTTTGATGATATTTCTCATGGAGTTCTCCACGTTATTTATTTAGAGCGTTTTGAAGGCTTTACTGTGTAGTTGTTGGTCGGATTTCATGCAGTGATTCAGCTGAGGATTTTTACACGTTGTCTCGGGATTATTCCCAGAGCTCTTCCCGGGATCCTTACCAGAAATTGTCGCGAGATTCTGGATGGATCCTTTTAGCATTTTTTTAATAGTTGCTCCCGGAGTTCTTGCACGGATTTTTCTAGGAATTTTTCTTTGAAATGTCCCTGGGATAACTAACAAAATTCCTTGCAAGAAATTCCTGGAGAAATATAGGAAGGAATCTAGGTGAAATCTGGCAAGACTTGTTGGAGGAATCTCGAGAGGAACTTCAGAAGAAATCCTGAAAAAAACCGGGACATCTTGAAAAAAACAGATCTAGGAGTATTCCCGGGATAAAATATTAAGGAAACTCAAGGAGGAGCTCTGAAAACCTCTAAGATAAAGCCTGCAAGAAAATCCAAGAGAACTGTTACATAGAAAACTCTAGAAGATATTTCTGGAAGAACTTCTGCAAAAGTTCAAAGAGAAACTGTTGCAAGGCTATCTTGGAAAACCACTCAGAGAAATTCCTAATCGAACTTCGGATAACTTCGGAGGGATTTCTGTGCAATCCAGCGAGAAACTTTGGAAACATATTGGGAAAACCTTTTGAAGAAACCCCCGAGATGTACTCCAGTAGAGACCCCGTGAAAAACTCCTGTAGAAATCTCAAGAACAACTCACAGAAATTCCGAAAGAGCACCGAAAAAATCTGGAAATGAACTATTTATGGGAGCAAATTTGTAGACACCCTCTGGATGGAACACTGGGAGAACAGGAAAAAGCCAGAAACAAAGTTCTGACGAACTAGGAAAAAAAACCTTGGACAAATTCAAGCAAAAGCTCACAGGAAGAATTCTGTGAGAAACTGCGAAATTTAAATGAGGAATTATCGTACAAATTTAAATGAGGAATTATCCTACAAATGCGTGGAGGAAATTCGAGGAAGAATTATGAATATAATTTCGAAATCTCATCATTACGCCCTGGCCAAGTTCGCAGGGGTTGACGGTATTAAAGTGAAGGAGTTTCATTTTGATTATTGTAATGTAGTGTTCTTTAGTGAAACATATCACCTTTTTAACACTTTAATGCGCCTCCAACGGTTCATCGCGAATCGGCTGCTGCAGATGGAGTATGGCTGATCATATGCATCAGACATGCTCGATAAACACGGAGGAACCGCCAGGGCTCAGTAGAGTCTATTCCCAAGCAATAGTTCCAAATCGGTTGGATTTGAGAAGGTTTTGATGATCGTTACAAATCCTAATAAAAGTTTTATAGGATTTGTGACTGGTTTTGGAACCTTTTACAGCCAGCTGACTTCAAAATGTTGTTTGGGCTCTATTTGCCACGTTTCTCGGTTGATTTTGATTAGTAATTTATTAATGTCATAGTCGCTTTTTCGAATTTTTACAATGTTAGGTACTTGATTATATTTTCTTTAAATAAAGCAATTAAAATCAACCAAAAAATTAACAGTGGGAAGGAGATTTGCAGCACTTAATTGTGCTGATAGATTCGAAGCTAACGTGCGAACACTTAAACGCATTGTTGACGTCAATGCGTTCGACGTGACAGTTTGGACGAAAAATTGATTGCTTTTTATTAACTGAACAACGTTACTTTTGTATGACTAGGTTGACATTTCTAGGCCGCGCATGAGATTATGACATGGTTTATCTTGGTAGGACCGATAGGACAGAACGAATTTGAATATTTTTCATAGTATTTGTAGGGGGATGAGTACATAATAGTTGGCAAGCAATTTTTGTTTTATTAAAGTCAACTGACCAACTTGGCGTATTTTTGTTTATCTCTTAGATGGTGCTATGACACCAACAGAAAAAATATCAGAAGTTCAGTTACATGTTTATGTGGGTTTTGGACCGATGACAATTTAAGGACACAAGAGATGAACACAGAGAAATAGAAATCAAGAAAACAATTTGACACAGAATCGACTATATTTTAACATACGGGTTCGACTGATTCGATGAATCTATCCAGAAGTATCTAGAAGACAATTGACGCTAAGATTGGAAAAAAGCTTGCAGCTGGGACTAGACTACAATAGTGGCCGATAGAAAACAATGCGCTAGACAGCATTATTATTCACTTTTTAATTTTTACCCGTAGGCTTTTCGCCGGTTGACAGTACAGTATTTAGCTGTATACGAAGATACGGATTAGCTGGTGTACAGATGACAGGGTTCTCACGGGCAGTGCTTCAAGCGAGGCTTACATAACAAACCTATTTTCCTTGACTTTCCACGCAATGGACATCTGACCGAACACACGTGTTTTCGTTAATCTCCTAAGCATTACATATTAAGACATGACGTATGTGCATGACGGAACAACTAGCAGGACACAGTTCCAGACGTCTCTTTTTAATAACGATATTCAGCATATTTCCAATAAAACTACACTTCAATAAAGCAAAGACTAAAGCTGCTATGATAGAACAGATCAGAATGACTTAATTGACTTATTGACTACATATTGGAGATCTACTTCGAATAACTGACAGATTGACAAGAACCTAACTAAATACATAAACCATACTACAAAAAAAATTGACAAAAAGAAAAAAAGGGGAAACTTTTATTAAAACTATTTTTGTTCAACGCAGGCCAAAACAGTGTCGACTTGGGCCACGATATGCCTACGTACTTCTGTGTGTTGAAACAAAAATAGAGGCTCATAGAAGCAAACGTAGGGAAAGGGTGCGGTGTTAGAACATAAGCACAGTGTGCTACCGCCGTAATCACTATGAAAAAAAAAAAAAAAAAAAAATTTCGAAATCTCATCATTACTACAACACCTGTTGTCACGGAATTTCTGCTAGAGATTCTCTCGGGATTCCTCTTGAAGATTTTCCGCGATTGCTTTCAGTGTTCCTCTTGGGACCACTCCATAAGATCTTCCCGGGATCTCGCCCTGCGTTGCTTGGAGTTATGTATTCCTGGGAATAGTCTATTTTATGAGGCTAGTCAAACGTCAGATGTCTGTGCTCTGATGTTTACGTTTTCAATCATCATCTGGTTAATGATGGTTAATGACTGCGCGCAGGCCAAGCGTAGCTTTTCAAACTGGCTAAAACGAACTTGAGATTTTTTTATTTAAATTCTTTTCAGCCTCTAAACGAGTCAATCACAACGAAAAAAATATCTAATAAATTATTGAGTTTTGTATTGCTTCTTCGACTGCTTTTGAACCTTTTTTGCCCAAATTTCTGATATCTCCAATTTGTCGAACTAGTGACTTTCCAAAAATTACGCGACATTTCAGCGAATCAAACGTGCGTGGACTTCTGTCAGTTGACGCCGCTGCTGCGATCAGCTGTTCTGAAACGTCTCATGAAATGGCTTATTCTACAAAAGCTCCTCCAAGGGTTTTAACCCTTTCCTTCCCACGACTTTCCCACATGACTATTTGTATGCCAAAAAAGCACTTCCGAAAAAAGTACTTGAACTAAACTGCCCCCACTCGCATAACAGTCCCATCTTTGATGGGTTTCCTATTCATATGGGACTATTATGCGAGTGGGGACAGTAAAGTTAATGCTAATTGTCCAAATTTTTCGAAATCAACGAAAAAAAAAGTATATTGTATATTATACTGATATTATACTGCTAATTCACTGATTCAGTGAATAACTGACACTGAGGAAGATTACAAGTGGTAGTCGAAATACGCGTATCTGTCAAAAGATAAGCAAAAGCAACATAGGGCGGAATTTAAAGGTACAACTGATTACACTCATTCGAAGAAAAAAAAAAGTAGTTGCAAATCAATAGTATTTTGATTGTATATCAATAGTTCCACTTATTCCACAATAGTTGGCAGTTGGGTTTGTCTAATAGGGTTTTTTTTTCCTCCCCTGTTGGAGAATTTAAGCCACAATAGGGTTACAATCATATTCTAAAAAGTATTGCATCATAATCATCTGATTCCATTTGTCTCGAGTTTGTCGAAAATCAATGGTGCTCTAGCTAGAACAACCATGAAAAGTAAAGGGTTAAAGAGTTTTGCACTAATTTTCTCCAGGAATTCCTTTCTAGATTTCTGCCGAAGTTTGTCCTGTGATTTCTTCAAGAATTTTCCGAAAGCTTCCTTCTAGAGTTTCTCCTTGGATTTCTACAGAAGTTCTAGCTGGTATGTTTCTTAAAGGTTCTCGCGGGATTTCTTTTGAAGTTTACCTGAGATTTCTCTAGAATTTTCTCCCGGGACTTCTCTTGGAAGAGTCCTTTCTGTGTTGATCTTGGGATGTCTCTTGAAGTTTTTTTTTTCTGGAGAAATTTTTAGAGGAATTTCTGGAGAAATTACTAGAGGAATTTTTGGAGAATTTTCAAAAGGAATTTCTGGAGAAATTCCTAGAGCAATTTCTGGAGGAATTCCAAGAGGAATTTCTGGAGAAATTCTTAGAGGAATTTCTGGAGAAATTCCTAGAGGAATTTTGGGAAAAAATCCTAGAGGAATTTCTGGAGAAATTCCTAGAGGAATTTCTGGAGAATTTAGAAATTCCTAGAGGAATTTTGGGAGACATTCCTAGAGGAATTTCTGGAGAAATTCCTTGAGGAATTTTTGGAAAAAAATCCTAGAGGAATTTCTGGACAAATTCCTAGAGGAATTTCTGGAGAAATTCCTGGAGGATTTTTTAGAGAAAATCTTAGGAGAATTTTCGGAGAAATTCCTAGAAATTCTGAAGGATTTCCTACTGGAATTTCTGGAGTAATTACTAGAGGAATTCCTGTAGGAATTCCCGGAGGAATCCCTTGAAGAATTTCTAGAGAAATTTCTGGAGGAATTGCCGGAGGAATTTCCGGAGAAATTCCTGGAGGAATTTCTGGAGGACCAGAGAGAAAAATTCATGAAAATAGAGCCGTCGCATGCGTAGTTCTTGCTCCATGGCCTGAACGTCCTCGAAACAGATTTCTCCAGGTCACATTCTTATAACCACGGGATGACCACAGTCGCCTGGCCATTGGTCCTTTTTATGGATGATGGATGTCACAAAAGTTCAGCTTATTATATGTAGTGGCTTGATTGCCCTAACAGCGTGGAGGAAAAAAAAGATAATTAATATAAAGAATCAAGAAGATAGACCGTCGCATTCCAAGTTTTGGCGTTCACGAAGAAAGCACCTTCAGGACGCATTTCGATTGGCCAGGGAGGACATTGGACCTTTTTACGGTAACCAAGATGATGGATATGAAAAAGCATGAAGATAGAGCCGTCGCATGCCTAAATTTGGCATCATGGTCCAAAGGTCCTCGGAACAGGTTCCTCCAGGGTATATTTCAGTGGCCACGGGTTGTTAAAGGTCTTCCTTTAATTAGACCTATTCATGGTTACTAAAATGATGGATATGACAAATCATGAAGAAAGAGCCGTCGCATTTCTAGTTTTGACCGTATGTCCAAAACGTCCTCGAAATAGGCTTTTGCAGAGCACATTCCGGTGGCCATGGGTTGACCAATGGTTGGCCAGGGAAGCCATTTGACGTTTTACGGTGATCAAGAAGATGAATATAAAAAATCATGTAGACAGAGCCTTCGCATGCCTGGTTTTGGTGCCCTGACCGAAATGTTCACGATCCAGGTCCCCGCGGGTGTAATTTCGATGCCCGCAGCAGGACCAGATTGGGTTGGCCGGTTCCACATGACCACTACCAGACACGCATCACCCAGCTGGACATGTTTGCCGCAGACACCAACATTCAACGACGCAGCCGCTCGTAAAAAGCTTGTGTAAACAAAATTCCTTCAGTAAACTGTCAAAATCGCGAATCGACCACTCTTCTGCTGTCGACTGTCGAGCTAGTCGGTTTCTGTGATCGCTTTTCCAGGCCTGGTAGCGAGTCACTTTTTAGTGATTTGGTCACTATTTTTGAGTCAGTCACTAAAAAGTCACTATTTGCATGAAAAAGTCACTAAAGTCACTTTTTTCAGTAAAATGGTCACTAAAGTCACTATTTTCGTAAATCTGACAACATTGAGAAGATCATATAAGAATTTTGGTAAAACAACAATGCCAAAATCGATGCAACAATTTTCCTCAAAAACCTTGCTTTAAAAAAAAATTCGGCTGCGCCGCTTATTAGGTACATCATTATGTAACTTAATTACAGCTTTTTTCGTATTTGGAAGAAGTGAAGATGGATTGGTGGCTAAGATGATAGATGAATTTCTGAGTTACTATAGTTTTGAATAATAAACAACATTCCTGCATTTAAGATTTCAGGTAAATTATATCACCCTATGTCCACGAATTCAAAAACTGGTACCGTAAAACGGGGTATCATTGATCAGCGGGGCAACATTGATCGGCTTGACCGACCTCATGAAATGTTCAAACAAGCATTTTACATTGAATCAGTTTCTGCTATCGAATAGAATATCGTAATCTGCTATTATTTAGCTATTGAATGACATGTAATTCTTGAAAATTGAATTTCATAAACATGAAAAAAGTCAATTTCTCCATAACTGTGTTTCGTGACGCAATGAGGTACATGGTCAAACATTCATGCATGGCATGAATACTAGATACAGGGGATGGCCAAAATGTTTGGGATAGGCAACTTTTTTTCTCTTACGAAAAAGTTCAACATGCTATAACTTTCCATAGAGTGCATCAATCAATCTCAAATTTTGACTGTTTGTCAACCTATTATATGTGCATCAGTGGTACAAATTTGGGCTCGATTGATTAATCTTTCGCAAAGTTAGAAATGTTCGGGTAAAACACTGTTTTTTAGACATCTCATTTTTGAGCTGTCATATCTCGGAAACCAGTGAACCGAATTGAATGAAATTTTCGAACTTCGCGAAAAATTATTCAATCGAGCCCAAATTTGTACCACTGATGCACATATAATAGGTTGATAAACAGACAAAATTTGAGATTTTTTGATGCACTCTATGAAAAGTTACAGCATGTTGAATTTTTTTGTGGGAGAAAAAAAAGTTGCCTATCCCAAACATTGTGGCCACCCCCTGTACAATATGAGGTTCGAAATCATTGTATTACTTCAATATGATATCCTAGAGTTGAATTTGATGAACGAAACTTTTTTGAAATTTCTCTTTTTCAGTAAAATATACGATTTGTTAAATGTAGGCTATCAAATCCTTAAGCCGTTGCCTACCTTAAGGCGTTATTCGCGGTTTGCAGGATTTTAATCTTAAAATAACTCAAAAAGTACATAACTTGTACGAATTTGGACAACATATTCGAAATCAGTGCCCCAGAATTAAGTAAGTAAGGGCATTTTCAACACAAACGAACATTGATCACTGACATGAGCAATGTTACCCCAAATCAACAAAATAAAAAATTAGATAAAAAAGTCTATTTAAACATGTTTAAAAGTTTTACAATACTTTTTCGAGTAGCTTAACACATAATCAGAGGGCCAGTACTTGTTTTAAAAATATAAAACATGTAACATTTGCTTTAACAAGAGAATTATTCAAGAAAGATTGAAAATTCTGATCAATGTTTCCCCGGATTACGGTAATGGTTTAATGTGTGAATTAAGTTCATCGGATTAAAATACAATAACACATAGTTTATCTCGAGTTAATATGAAGTTTTCGAATTAATTTCAGAGTTTGCAGAACAATTTTTGTTACAAATGCGAAATGAATTTCTGGAGGCAGTCGTGACGTCATTTGTTCAGCAGCTTTTTGCTGAAATCCACAAGAGTTTATGATGGAGTTTATTTGAGAGTTTCTAATGAAAATCTTCATTAACGTGATATTTTATTGTTCAATCTAGTGAAACCAAATTTGGTGGTGTTATTTCAAGAGTATTATTTAAAATGAATCCAAAGTTTGTTCAAAACATATACTGTAATGATTGTCTCAAAAATTCGATCAGTTCTTCATCTGGGTCTTTGAGATATCGATCAAACTATGTTTGCCAGGAATTCAAAAGTTTCATTACGAATATAACGATTCATTCCATTTCATTAGTTTCTCTAAAACATGTCTGGTTACATTTTGCAGGAGTGCAGTATGAATATCTTCATTATTTTTCACAACTCAATCTTCACATTCATTTCAGCGAGAATTCTTCTTTTTTCTTAAATCAAATGTATTGCATAGTATTGGAGTAACTGTTAGATTGCAACTGAAAGCTATCATAATATTAACATAATATTTAACTGTTGTTCTAATTACAACAGTTGTTAAAAAAATCTTAAAAAAAAAAACAACCGGTATCCAAGTGAAGGTTATTCTTAGATAGCTGTAAGTGCTGGCCACGCCCATCTTTGTCATCATGAGGGAAAGGGAGGATACTTCTTCTAAGGCATGAAATTGCCATAAAAGTTGAATAAATTAATTCAACGATTTTGTCCTGGTATTTCAGAATATTTCTGCATGAGTTGCATCAATTGTTTGTCTCGGGAATCTATAATTTTTGTGACATTAGGCCTTTCCAAAAACATGAGACCAGTGGGCGTATTCCAGCGCATATTTTTTTTTAAGAAAAGGTAATTTTCTTACTAAAGGGCAAAGGAAAAAATCAAAGTAACTGTATGTTGGAATTCGTCTACATTAATATAAAATTAACAACAGATTCATGCAGTCTCAGCAGTCAAATTTCATATTTAGATAAATTCCTTTTTATAATCAACATGCAGAAATCTATCAGCACATAGAAGTAAAAAGCATCTAAGGAAAACTCATGTTTACTAACTAATTTGCTAGTAACTTCTACCTGTCATAGAGATTTTCACGGAACTTATTTCCTGCAATTTTGGTGCGATAATCAAATTCATTTCCTTCGCGCATGTAACGCTATTAAAATAAAATCAGCTTTATTCTTGGCTGGATTTCCACCTCTAAGGATGGTTCATTTCTGGTGTCGATTACAAACATAAATTTAAGCCAAAATGTATTTCAAGGAAATTTCACTAAATACATTATAAGTCTGATTGGTCTGTTTCCATAACGTAAAAGTAGGACATGGTTACTTATTGAGTATAATGCTTCCGTTTTCATCATACTCAAAATGAAGGTTTGAAGCGCTGTTTTTGTTCCTTATTTTTGCAGTTTCTATTGAAAGTGAGCACGTATGAAAACAAAAATAGAGAAATCAATCGGTGCCGCATTCGCTGGGTTTTGAATAGCATGAATTTGGGAGCATGGGACTGCGAATAACTCTCTGACCCTATGTCGAATTTTCCATCTGTTCAAATCACAATTTTTCACTGCAGCTGATTTTATTTTTTAAATCATTAAATTTTGCGACGGCTGTGGCTCATTCTGGTTCAGTTTTAGTCAATCTGTGACACTTTTGTTAAATAATTCACCAAATAAAATCGCATGACAAATTTATGCTTTGTGCCAATGCCGTACGATATGTACGATAGGTATTGTCATCAACAATCAGTTATCAACAAAATTTATGAAAATAGGAAAATGCTTCTTAAATTGAACACTTTCCAAAAAAAAAAAAGAATTATTCAAACAATAACATATTCATGAGCTTAGCTAAAAAATATACATTAATTCTCTCTGGAATTCATTAATTCATCGAATGTTCAGCATATAAATTAAATTTTTCAATAATTTTGAGGTCACTATTCAGTCACTATTTGGTCACTTTTTTGATAATTTTGGTCACTAAAGTCACTATTATTTTGCCACCTGATCGCTACCAGCCCTGCTTTTCTGCTCGACTCGACAGTGATAGCAGGCGACCCGATTTAATCGACTCGAGTTATAAAATAGCCCCCTTAATCCTGGATTTTCTCCTAAAACTTTTTGGAGTCTTCTGTGATTTCTGCAGGGCTACTTCTGGTATTTATCATGGAGTTCTTTCCGTGTTTTTTGCGGATATTTTTCAAAGCTTTTCCTTGATTGATCACCTAATTTCTTGCAGTGATCCACCTGAGATTATGTTTCACAGATTCCCTCGGGATTATACGCAGAGCTCTTTATAGAATCTCTACCACAAATTATTATGGGTGCTTCTTTTTGGAATTTGTTCTATAATTGCCCCCCGGAGTTCTTGCGGGAATTTTTAAGTTTTTTTCCGGAATGTCTCCTATTAGGAGTTAAACATACAAGATTTCTTGTAAGAAATTTCCGAAAAAATATCTGAAGTAATCCCGGTCAAATTTTGTAAAAAAAAAAACGCATCAAAGACTTATTGAATCTCGAAAGAAATCCCGGGACATCTCGGAAAAATCCATCAAATCGATAAAAATAGAAAATCATCAACACTTACATACTGAATATGCCTGTTAGTCCTAAGCAGTTATCTTATTCATCTTATTGGTTCCTTTTTGTGAGCACAGCTGATCTGGCAATACTGAAGTACCGACAACGGTTAAGCTTATAATTTTCCGTAAAATAAAACAACGAAAATATATTTGCAAACATCCATCTTAAATCTAGTAAGCAATCGAACATAACTACCACATTACCCAGCTTCGAACAGTTCAAAATTCGGCTGTACGCAGTCCCTATCATAATCGTACATCGCCAAGTAGGCATCACATCCGGAGCAGTATAAATATTCCCGCTTCGGTCTTGGAAAGCAACAGGGTAAACACCAAAAGGGCCAACAGCACATCAGAAATGACGACCACATCGAGGAGGAGCTTTCGTGTTCCGAGGGAGCCCGCACCACCGGTATCCGACTCCGTCCACATGCCGGGCACTGGATCCTCATGCCACCGGGTCGCCAAGTCTCGACCGTCGTCCGGTACGATAGGACCCGTCCGGATCGGAACGATCTCTTCGGTCGATAAGCCCTCTTGTACAAGGTTTTCTTCTTTCTGGAATCGGTGCGCTGCTCCTTGATCAGTTTTTCCTCCAAAGCGTCCCTGCTGGTCACCGATACATTATCTTCTTCATCGGAACTTGCAGGGGACTGGCCGACTAACTTGTTCTCAACAGTCACTTCCGTAGATCCAACTGCGCGATCGATCACGTCCCGAACGGTACAATCCTGATGATCATGATGGTCATCTCGACTATGATGACCGCCCATCTCCACCATGACCGGCAGATTCTCCATCTCCAGTACAATATCTCCACTTGTGTTACGCCCAGGCCCGGATTAAGGATTGTGGGGGCCCGGGGCCCGAGGGGATGTGGAGGCCCCTCGGAGAGATGTCCAAAAATGTTTTTCCTTATTTTCAGTACAGTACTTGAGTAATATGAAAAATAAAGCTAATGTTAGCAACCAAAAATGGTTTTTGTGGGGGCCCCTAAAATGTGGGGGCCCGGGGCCCGGGCCCCCCTGGCCCCCCCTTAGATCCGGCCCTGGTTACGCCGACGTTGATGTTTTGACTTCCTCTTACTGCGGAACGAACGCTTCCAATCATGGCGGTGGAAGTCCTGCAGGTGTTCGATCAAATTCCCGGTGTTTTCCCGATCGAATGGCAACACGGTATCGCAAATGACGCACTGAACACGTGACGACATGTGCACATCTTCGGTTTGTTTTGTTTCCGTCGCTGTCGTCGATCGACCGCCAAAATCGACCGGCTGTCATTTTCGTTAAATTCGCATAGACTACTATGTGTGTTTTTATTTTGCTGTGCTTATTTACTTATTTTGATTTTTTTAAGTGTGTTCAAAGCTGAACGCATTTCAGCCAACCATCCTTAATTTATGTTCCAGATCTGCCGCTTATATCGCATTACACGAATAAATTTTGACAACATTTTTTTATTATTTCTCGGGTCATTTAAGGTGAAACATCAAGAAATCCCATTGCAATTTTGCATAGAGACTTTGAAGGCACAAATCTGACGAACGATGCATCGAACCAAGCCGCACTTGTTTATCCTGGCTTTGCTCACTGCCAAATCGAGCGCATTTGTTTGTGAATTTTTAAGATTGGTACTCTTGAAAACGTGAGTAGGGGGTCTAAGTCGGCCATTGTGGCAGCCATATTTGTATTCTCTGATGTTTCTCCTTAAGGCGCCATTAGACGGTTTGTCGTAATGGTCGTAATGCCAAATATTTGTCATGGTCCACTGCACGAATTTATGCTGGCCTGCTTACTCTCACCGAAAATTTGACGTTTGAGAGGTGCCGGCATTGTAGTACGACTTTCATCTAAGGTTGCCTTGATTCACGTTGTGTTGACCATTTGTCGGTTTTGTTTGACCAAATATTTGTCATGAGTAACGAGACACATAAGTTTGTTTTTGACACACAAAAAAAATATTTCGATGTGTATATAAACTCCCATTTCACGACATTATTAATTAAGTGCACTCTATAAAACATCATAAACTTTGAAAAGATAGCGAAAAACATACATCGGCACGTGGAGGAAGGAAGCAAAAGGATCATCCAGTAGAAATGCATCCGAAACCGGATGACTGCTGGTGCAGCACCCCACTCACATTTCGGCTACCTGCTTGTTCCCGAAACGATCCCTTCCATCTGTCGGTCGACTCTCCTCGGATCTAGTGAAAAGCGAGATACATAATTGTTTGTCTGCCTAGGATTCCCGCATAAAGGACCTCCGGAGAATGTGGCACGAAGGAGACGCCTTGCACAACAGCTGTTTCTGGTTTTTAGACGAACGCGTCAGATGCATTTGGAACATGTGTGTGAAGAATTGAAGAGGGTAGGCATATAGATTTTTTTCTTCGGCGCCTTGGTCACACGTGTGTAAACTAATAGATTGGAATAGGCCCATGCATGCTAAAATTGTTTTTCTCAGCAAAAGAATAGCTACACACTTCGAAAAAATCTCGTAATTTTATGTCATTCTACGCCGACATATGACAGCGAGCAAAATGACACAAATTTGTGTACGATTTTATTTTTACATGATGCTTTCTAGTGCCAAATCGCGTAAAATTACAGCCTGCCAAATATTTGCATACATAACCTCAATTATTGCATCATCCATTCAAAACTTTGCCTGCATTCCCTTACATTTTGTCATTCGGTTATAGAATAAAGATTGGTTCAAAGTTTTATTTCATCAAATGAATTTTATTTACAATGCACTCAATCACTATAGAAATTGTGTATCGATCACAATTAATCCACGCAATGCACTCTGTAGAAGCAGTGAAACCATGCTAGGAGATGTGAGTTGAGATACGCGATTGCACTTCTACTCCGTAGATTGTTCCGGTGAATATTCCGTGAATCGGCCCTCGGTTCACGACAGCTGGGATGACGTGTTGAAGTCCTAACGCTGGATTCGCAGCTTGTACTTAGTACTGGATGCACAGGAATCATATTTTTGTCACAAAATGAATAATTTTCCACCGTATCCTGATCTCAGCGCGCAAAGCTGCAGTTGTAAACAACTTTGACAGTTCGTCACAGCGCAGAACAAGTTTATGTCTCCGTTCATGTAAAATTATGCCGTTTGGAACTGAATAATGAATCAAGTGTTTTATTTTAAATTTTTACTCATGAAAACCTGTGCCTGAAATCCCAGAATTTTTCAATTAATTCGCGTTCACGTCATTTGCGGCAGAAAAATAAGTAGCATTTTGTTTTATGTCGCCACTTATTACGTCAGGTTATTCGTTTGCGTCTACTTTAAAATTGAGAATTTCTTAGTGTGTAGGCATGCTCAGAGTAGAGCCAATTAATGATACCAAGGATAACAAGACCACTGAATTTCTGCAGGAATTTGCTTAGCATTTTATTCGGGTACTCATCCAGTAACTTTGTCAAGGATATAACTACAGATTTGCTTAATAATTTTCTGAAATCAACCTGAGCCCTTTTTCTGTGATTTGTTTAATTACTTGTTTCGGAGTTTGCTCTAGATATTCCCGTGGAAATGTTTGATGCAGATACGCCGATGATTATTACATGGCTCGTTACACTATTGAAGAATGTGCTACATCCACACCCAATGGCGTAATCCTCGCAAGAATCCCGGGAATATTATCCGAAGAAATCCTGTGTCATGAATACTTCTGAGAGAAATGCTAGTAGGAAGGACCCCAGAAGAAATCCCTGGAGGATTTTCCGGGAGAAAATCTTGGAGGAACCCCGGAATGATATCCGGAAGAAATCCCTACAGAACTCGCTGAAAGATGGAATTCCAGCAGATAATCCGGTAGGATTCGCTGATGAAATCCCAGGGGACATCTCGAGAGGCATCCCGAAAGGAATCCCAGAAAGGATCCTTGATTAAATTATTGAAAGAATTTAGGGAAAATTCCGGAGGAATACTGAGATAAATTCCCAAAAGAAAACCGGGAATAATCAATGAAGGAATCATGGGAGATATTTCTGAAGGAATCCCTGAAAGGATTCAGGAAGAATCTCTATGGGAATTCCTAAAAAAGTTTTGAAAGGGATACCTAAAAAGAATGCTAGAAGAAATCCAGGGAGAAATAAATGAAGGTATCTCGAAATTTATAAACGAATACCGGAAGAAATCATTGAAAGAATTTCTGAATGAGTCTCGAGACGAATTTGTAAAGGTAACGTGGGAGAAATCAGTGAGGAATTAATGAAGGAACCCGGGAGAAAAACCCGAAACAAAAGTCAGTAGAAATCCCTGATCAAATTTCGAGAGGAATCCCGAGAGAAATCTATGAATGAATTCTGGAAGGAATTCATAGATGATTTTTTGACATAATCTTGGGGAAATCCTTGAAGGAAATTAAGGAGAAATCCCTAAAAACCCGAGAAAGACCAATGAATGAATCCTGTGAAAAACCTGAGGAAGAGTCTCTGCAGAAACCCAGAGTTATCATTTGAGAAATCAATGGAGAAAACTCTGAAAATAATCAAGAGGAGTTCCTACATGAACCGTGGAAAGAATATATAAAAGAATACCAGAAGAAGTATCCAGACAAATCCCTTGAGGAATCTCGAGGGAAAACAATGAAGAAATTTAGAAAATAATCTCGGGAGAAATAAGAAAAATCACCGGAAGAATATTTTTAAAAAATCCCTGAATGTATCTTGAATGCAATTCTTAAAAGAATCCTGGTAAAACTAAATGACGAAATCCTAGGAGGCATCAATTTTGGGTGGAGTTTTTAAAGGAAGTACGATAGAAATCCCTGAAGGAGTTCCGGGAGAAAACTTAGAAAGTACCCTGGAGAAAATCTTCATGGCATTTCAATAATAACCCGTGAAAGAACTTGTAAGGAATCCCGGAAAACATCAATGAAGGAATCACGTGATGAATCAGTAAAATAATTCCGGCGGAAAACAATGAAGGAATCTCAAAGGGAATTCCGGAAAGAGTCCCGAGTAGAAACCTTGAACGAATCCTTGAAGGAACCCCAATCCAAGGTGTCAGGCGACCCGTGCTGAGAGATGAATGGTTGAGGGGGTTAAAAACATGCTCGATCTTTAACGGAGCCCGTAACGTGGATAGATCACCTTTTTGGGTTGCGTTACGAAGTAAGATCTACCCAAACTGAACCCTGGTGACATCCAACTTGTTAAACTAGGGTAATGCGTTTTGGTAATAAGGATTCATAGTACACAGAATTTGTTACTAGTGACAGTTTCTAAAATTGCCTTACGAAAAATTAAAGACTCGGTTTGCCCACTTGATGTAAGAAAAACAAACATGCCTAGCGTATCTAATTGCGTAATAACCTACAAAGGACTGCTAAGTACTGGTGATACAAGAATTCCCATTACCAAACACATTCTCTAATTTGACAGCGTTTTGCAACTAGTTTAAAGTCCCGGGTTTTTCTATGTTGTCCTGGGACTAAACTAGAAGTATGGATGGGGCCAGAGTTTCAATGCATGGACAAATATCAGATCTACCGTTTTGTTTTTCTCAGAAATTAAATCGATTATCGACATACACTAAATACTAAGGATACGGGTATTGCCACAAAAGATCTAAATACTGGTCGCAGTGGCTCATCCGAACAGAAAAAAATATACTGAGGAATCCCTTATGCAGAATAATCGGTGAAAGAATACCGGAAGGAATCCGGGTGAAATTCCTGAATGAATTCAGGTGGAAATCAATGAAGGAATCTCAA
Organism: Aedes albopictus; assembly: GCF_035046485.1. NCBI lineage: Eukaryota > Metazoa > Arthropoda > Insecta > Diptera > Culicidae > Aedes > Aedes albopictus. Next base: position 12,007,113 of record NC_085138.1, read on the forward strand.
TGAAGAAACGCTTGACAAAATCCTGGAGGAATCCCTGAAGGAAACGCAGGAGAAATTATCCCGACTCAAGTCGATCTCGACTCAAGTCGAGTCAAGTACAAGACACTGAAGACGACCTTACAGTTGAGGTCGAAATACGTACAGTGTATCAAACAATTGTCCGTACAGCAAATTTTTTGTCAAAATAATTTTTCATTCAAATGTTAATAACTTTTTTATGCGTCAATCAGACACGCTGAAGTTTTGACCAATCATGAATCATATATAAAAGCTCCATTGGTAAAATTTTGAGCGAGATCGAATAAGTTTTCTGAAAGTTATAGAACTTTTAGTAAAACTTACAAGACTTTTGAACACATTTTTAAAACATTATATCTCAATATGTACTCGATGAATTTTTGCCTTTCTCGTACACCAAGGTGTACCGAAAGGCTATATGTTCACTCCAAAAACGAAAATTTGATAGAGCCCCCGGAGGGGTCAAGTGTTATATACCAATCGACTCAGCTCGACGAGTTGAGATGATGTCTGTGTGTATGTATGTGTGTGTGTGTGTATGTATGTGTGTGTGTGTGTATGTGTACAAAAAGGTCACCTCATTTTTAGATAGTAAATATGAACCGATTTCAACGACCGATGGTTCATTCGACGGGGTACATTGTCCCATTGTTTCCTATTGAAAATGGTTCAGATCGGTCCAGCCGTTCCGGAGTTATGGCCATTTAGGTGTTCCGGACCGGTACCCCAGGAAGGAGCCAGGTATGAAAATGCAACAAACCCATGCATGCGACCCATCAAACCACGGCATTTTCGATTATCTGATGAACGGGAAGTAGGAAAATAGTCTCTGACTATATCTGAACCGGTTGTGTTCCGGAACCGGTTCCGGGTGTCCCGCCGGAAGTGGCCTAATAAGAAAGTGAACATAACCCATGCATGCGACACGTCAAATAGCGGCTTTTTCGATAACCAGTTGAATGGTAAGCAGGAAAATAAATTCAGACCATGTTTGAACCGGTAGTGTTCCGGAACCGGTTCCAGATGTCCTGCCGGAAGTGGCCAATTAAAAAAGTGTACCAAACCCAGGCATGCGACACATCAAAGAGCGGCTTTTTCGATAACCAGATGAACGGTAAGCATTAAAATAGTTTAAAACCTCGTTTGAACCAGTAGTGTTCCGGAACCGGTTCCAGATGTCCTGCCGGAAGTGGCCAATTAAAAAAGTGAACCAATCCCAGGCATGCGACACATCAAAGAGCGGCTTTTTCGATAACCAGATGAACGGTAAGCAGGAAAATAGTTTCAGACCATGTTTGATCCGGTAGTGTTCCGGAACCGGTTCCAGATGTCCAGCCGGAAGTGGCCAATTAAAAAAGTGTACCAAACCCAGGCATGCGACACATCAAAGAGTAGCTTTTTCGATAACCAGATGAACGGTAAGCAGGAAAATAGTTTCACACTATATTTGATCCGGTTGTGTTCCAGAACCGGTTCCGGATGTCCTGCCGGAAGTGACCAATTAAAAAAGTGTACCAGGCAAGTGAACCAAACCCAGACATGCGACACATCAAAGAGCAGCTTTTTCGTTGACCAGGTGAACGGTAAGCAAGAAAATAGTTTCAGATACATGAACTCATTGTATTCTGGAACCGGTTCCGGATGTCCTGCCGGAAGTGGCCAATTAAAAAGGTGAACCAAACCCAGGCATGTCACACATCGAAGAGCGGCTTTCTCGATAACCAGATGAACGGTAAGCAGGAAAATAATTTCATACCATATCTAAACCGGTTGTGTTCCGGAACCGGTTCCAGGTGTCCCGTCGGAAGTGACCAATTAAAAAACTAAACCAAACCCATGCATGCGAAACAACAAATCATCAAAAATGTTCGTTAACCGATAAACGGGCAGCAAGAAAATAGTCTCTGACCACACTTAAGATTACCGGCAGTGTTGCAGAATCAGGATTGGATCCATTGCTGAAATTACGCAGGTAAACAAACTCGATGCAAGCGATTAATATGTGTAAAAGAACAAAATCTTGATAAAAATTTAAGCGATCTTGTCAAACTACATTATTTTAGATTCCTGAGGCGTCATTATACAGTAGAATGGATCAACGTTGTATGGAAAAATTTAAATTTTATAGCACCAATCCCCTTTTGCATCTAAAATTACTGCGAACAATTTTGGTGCAACTGGTTGAGTCCTCGCACTCTGTAACACGGTTGAAATTTAATTGGGCTTTAATAGGGGAAATTTCGCTTGCATGCACTTTTTTTTTTGTCAAATTTTACATGAATCTTATAACTAATGATAATAAAATATAGGCTAAAGTGCGCAGAAAAAAAAATTGCCGAAATGTCTTGATAATGATCGGCATCCAGTGCTAGTGAAGGTGGTCAAGCAGTCAACTGAGAGATTTGATATTTTTCAGCTCGGCCTACACGTTTAACATAGCGTCGAAATATGAGCCATCAATAAGTTTCCAAATTCAATTATGGCTTTGATAAAATTCTTGCTTTTCTGAATAAGGCTGACACAAATTTCGATTTTCTCTTAAGTCCAGAGGGGTCTCCCTTGGAAATTTTGCGGAATTCAACATTTTGAAGAAGTGCACAAATAAATAAACCAATACATTTTTCAATTTAAAAGTGAATTTAGAGTCTTCCGGAAGTTTTTTTTTATCAAAACCGAAGAGCGGTTTGCTTAATTTTTTAAGATTTTTTTCATCAAATACATTTATTATTTATCCACTCCATCCCACATTGACGAGTCAACGAGCACAGTGACAAAAGAAGAAAATGGGATTTATTCCGTTCTAGAGTATTCTCAGGATTCAGGAACACTTCGGCTTATGTCCGGAAAAAATGTTGAGTACATATTCGACGAGAAAGGCACTATCACCACTAGGTGGATTAATCTAGGTTTTTCAATTTTTTTTTGTGTTACATCTTATACCTAAGGCTTTCATATGCAGCCATGTTTGGGGTTTTATATTCACTAGAAAAAATATGAAAAATGTGCGTATGTAGTTGACGATGTTTTAAAATTTATCATATTTTGCACATATTATCTGCCAAACGTTTTCCACCAATAAAAGTGCATTAACTGATCAAAAAACCCATTGGACCTACTCTTCATATGTAGTTTAGTAGGTCCTGTTTAAAAATATATCGTTAAGAGAGTTTAAAATAGTTGAAAACACTTGGCACTTTTATTGATCAAAATATGATAAATTTCCAAATAACACTCTGAACATATACAGATTTTTCATATTTTTTGTAGTGAATATAAAACCTTAAACGAAGCTGCATATGAAAGCCTTAGGTATAAGCTGTAACACGAAAAATATTGAAAAAGTTTCATCAAGTACATATTGAGATATAATGTTTTGAAAATGTATTCAAAAATGTTATAAGTTTCACTAAAAGTTCTATAACTTTAGGAAAACTTATTCGATCTTGCTCAAAATTTTTCCAATGGAGCTTTAATATATGGGTTATAATTGGTCAAAATTTCAACGTTTTTGATTGACTTATAAAAAAATTATAATCATCTAAATGAAAAATTATTTTGACCAAAACCTTGCTGTACGGACAATTGTTTGATACACTGTATCTGTCAAAGGATGCAAATTCTTAGTGGAATTCAAAGGAACCGTACTTAACCCGATTTTCTTTTATTTTAAATTTCTGCAATTTATTAAAACATATTTGTTCAGAATTACGTATACTTGGTTTCAGCTAAACTTTCTTTTTCTTTTCCTCGCCAAGTGAACAGGATATGAGGCGTAGCCGCGTGCAGACGTGTTTTGATTTGCTCGTCGCGTTTCTTTCGCGTTCGCTATTTTTTTTTTGTGATTCTGCTGACGGTTTGGCTGGTGCTACGCCATCCGGATAGCTTCCGCGTGTGAAAGAGTGCTTGTTTTGTGAGAATTTTAATAGTGAGGAATGAATTGATGGAATTCGAAAAAAATAATAATTACCAAATGAATTGTGCGATAGCGGGGGTTTACAAAGATTGTGTGTGTTTGAATGCCGCTCACGATGCCGCTGCTTAAGTAGTTAGGGTTAGGAAACGGTGCTAAAATTCGTTTCGAGAGTGTAGGAATGTGCTGTTTATTTCGCGTTTTCACGGCGCTACGGTGCAATGGCGCTACGCCTTCCAGTAGCTTTCCATTGTAAAGTTTTTTTAAAGCCACTATGACTGCAGTTTTGTTTCGTGTTTTTTTTTACGTAATGTGGCTATTAAACTACCGCCATACCATTAGTGATTCGCGAGGGATTACAGAATCATCCCGTGTGGCTTAACATTCATAATTTCGTGGGAGCTAAAGTGACGTGTGTTCAAATGATGACTGACTGCAAGCGCAACGGTGGCGAGACGAGGAGGAGGCCTGAAGACGTTGACATGGTGATGGCAGCGCTACCTTGGTTTGCATGGATTCCGGTGAGAATGTTCTGATTACTTTTACTACAACAAAATGAACTAAATACGCGCCAGTTTCAAAGATTTTCTTTGAATCAGGAAGTGTGTTTGCATTATCATTATCCAAATGATAACGGTAATGTACACATGCGGGGCTTATTGTAAGTGGAAGTGACTTCTAAATGGACGTGTCTCTCCAGCCATTCTGAAATGGGTCTCTGAATCTGCAATAGAGCTATCACCTTCTAACTCCCGGACTAAAGCTTTTTGCAATAACATCAAAATCATATTGCAGAAAACTTTCTTCCATAATACCACTGCCGGACAGTGGGGGTTAGTTGGATCACACACACACAACTTTCTTTTTTTCATTCCCGCATTAGGGAGAATTTAGTGGAAATTAAGCTGCGTCCAATAAGCGGAGCTTTTGTGGCGTGACCTAACATTGACTGAGAATATTTATAATCATTGATTGGTGATCATTTTTAAAAGTGTGAAAAACAAGATATAAGTTAGAATTTACGTATGGAAGAAAAGCATAAAGAATCTTTATTCTTATCATCATTTTAGAACATTGTTGCAAGACAGTGCTAAACCATTTATAGTAGTTTACGCAACAAGGTGCAGAATGAGGATTTTTACAGCACGAGTCGTACATTTATCCAACATGGCTTGCCGAGTTGGATAATTACGACGAGTGCTGTAAAAATCGAGTTCTGCACCGAGTTGCGTACAACGTTTTTTGCAATTTCATAAAATACCGCTTGAGGATAGTTTTTAACAAAAATTTTCCATCAAACTGAACACTGATATTCATAGCCATGTTTAACCCTAAAAGGGATACCTTCAAGGCCTCAGTTTCGTCACCTCGCTGAGTGTGTTCCATCAAAGACGAGCTCTGAAAAGCGCCTGGGGTCCAATGGACCCAATGGTATCCCTTTTAGGATTAAGAAAGTCTGATCATAGCAGGTTATATTGTGCAGTTGTCACAACATTTCAAAACTGCGTCTAGAAATCATCAAGAAGTTGCTCAAAACTGAAAACAGTGCTGTAATGGTTCATTACGCAACGAAAACCAGTGCTGTAATGAACTATTACAGCACTGCTAATTTGGTGTGGGAAAGTAGGCTTTTTCCTGTCAAATTTGCGTGAGGTAAAACAGCCTATTACGATGAGAAATTGCAAAATAGTAGTTTACGCAACAAGGTGCAGAATGAAGATTTTTACAGTACGAGTTGTACATTTATCCAAAGAGGCTTGCCGAGTTGGATAATTACGACGAGTGCTGTAAAAATCGAGTTCTGCATCAAGATGCGTACAACGTTTTTTGAAATTTCATAAATTACCACTTGAGGATAGTTTTTAGCAAAACTTGTTCATCAAACTGTACACTGATGTTCATAGCCATGTTTAAGAAAGTCTGATCATAGCAGGTTACACTGTGCAGTTGTCTCAAATTTTTCAACCTGCGTCCAGAAAGCATCAAGAAGTTGATCAAATCTGAAAACAGTGCTGTAATGGTTCATTACGCAACGCAAATCAGTGCTGTAATAAACCATTACTGCACTGCTAATTTGATGTGGGAAAGTAGGCCTTTTTCTGACAGATTTGCGTGAGGTAAAACAGCCTATTACGATGAGAAATTGCAAAAAAATATTTTCAACACTGTAATCGTTCATAAGTATGGTTTATTGAGGAAAAGTATTAGTATTTATTAGTTAAATGCATAATTTTTGAGTGGTTTTTTTACACATTGTTCCAATTTTTACGTAAAAAGAGAGGTGGGTGTTGCATACTCGAAAAATGTTCACTTTGAAAAACCTGGAAAAGTTGAAAAATCATACCGGGAAAAAGACGGGAATTCCAAAACTAAAATTGAGTGGCCACCCTGGCTTAATAGTAGTCACCATTGTGCACAACCACTTCCAAATATTTTTTCGAATAATGTATTCCACTTCGATAAATTTAAGTACGAAAATATAAGAGATACGAGTTTGCCGTCTTCGACAAAAATGTGGAATATTATAAGTATGAAAAGTGTTCGCAACAAAGTATTTCGTAAAAATCAACCAATCAAAACATATTGCAAGAAAACCGTTTCTTCTAAGGAAATTCGACCACGAACTAAAATCCCTTAGAAGAAACGGGTTTCTTCCTATATGTTTTTATTGGTTATTTTTTTCGGAATACTTTGTACTGAACACTTTTCATACTTATATTATCACATATTTTTGTCGAAGACGACAAACTCGTATCTCTTATATTTTCGTACTTAGGGCTCTTTTTCTATGAAAAATTCCGTATTTTCAAAATTAATTTAAACGCTTTAAACAAAAAAACACCCTTTTCGTTTTTTCACCATTGAAAGATGAGAATAAGATCTTTTGAACAAGGCCAAAAGATTTGAAATCGGCTTGCGCCCTTCTGAGATATTTAGTGTCAAAAATAGGCCATTTTTAGAAGAAAACCATGAATAATAGACCTGTTCACTTTTTTTGACCTACCCGTGTCACTTCAAATTATCAATCCACATGCAAAAACAAGTCTTCAGTCCACAAATGAGCCAAATTGATAAAGGTTTAGAGGTGTATCAAATCAATTTTGTGTTTTTTCGAGCATTTTCACGAAAATGTACTCCAATATTCAGAAAATTGCACCGAAAAGGTACCAAAAACACCGTTAAAATATAGTTGGAACAATACTCTACAACTTTGCCGAAGACACTACGGTGTTTAAATTGCTTGTTCACGCCAAACGTGAACTATCTTCATTTAATTAAAGTTTGACCACCATTCACTTCCACTGTGCAAGCAGGTGTCCACTGCATGCGACACCATGTCACTTCTGCTGTGGTTAAACTCTGCTTTTGCGGATCATCGCACAAAAAAGAACGGTTGAGACAATGCTCGATCGATCAGTTATAATTATCCTCCTGATAGCCAGCCGTATCCAACAGAGTAATGCTCTTCCAACCTTCACTCCCCCCCCCCCCCCCCCCCACTTTCTATCTCGCTTAATATCTATTGCCCAGCAATAGAGACCCAGATCACGATAAACAGTCAGTACAACAGTTGACCGCCGACCGATACAACACGGTCCTACAGCACTTCATCTGTGCTCCGCGCGCGTCGTCGCCCGTCGCATCCTCGCCCACAGACCGGGAACGGGTGCAGTGATTAATTGCGAATTTGTAAATAATGTATATAAACTTGAACTTTCTCTGTAATTTGACTACGTGTAATAAACCTTTGAACTACATTGTGTGTCTAAATTGTATTATGTGAAGGAAGTCGTGTCGTGAGAAAAGTTCAGCAATCCTGATTGCACGTCCTGATTGCTGCACCCGGGCTTTGAGTACGGTCAGTGATATCCGGCGTCAACATTGGTCCTTCGAGCCGATATTTCAAAGTTATTCAACAATTTTCGTTAAAAAATCGTGAAAAAATATAATATTTTTACGGTTTTTCATGTAAAAGTCATGAAAATTTACATTGTTTTAAGTGACTAATTTAATTAGCTATTGCTCCTATGTGTTACGAACATTTCGTCCATACATCATTTTAGTGTAGGAATTCGTTTTCGTTGACTAATTATCAAAAGTATGTCACGTTGATACTAAAAATCGCATAGAGTTGCCAGCACAAAATTAAACAAAGTTACCCATGATTAAAACGTCATTACATTTCTTTGTCGCATCTGCATCAGTTTCAATTTGGTGTAGATGGTTGAGCATGAGACTGCCGATCAAGCTGCCGATTCGAAGATTCAAGGTTCGAACCCTGGAATAGGATTTTTTGCGTCTCGATCCAGCTATAAGTTAATGAGACTACGCTCTGCATCTCATTGCAATTTGGCATCATAGCCTTGTTTCGAAACCGTAGAGTGCATAGTAAGAATGAAGTTTCCCTTTATCGTGTAGTTGTGTTCCTTGTGGCTAGATAGATGTAAGTAATCCCCACAGTTGTATGATAAATTTTGCATCCAGAAGCAGTTCCATCATCGTATTGAATTGTTTTAGCTAAATTAATCGGTATCAAACAGATGTCCAATATTTCGTCCAGCTGATCTCGTCGACACGATTTCTTGTCAACAAGTAAACTAAATATCTAGCTAGTCCTGGAATGGGCTTAATTGGCAGGTCCCGATCGTCATTATTTGGGAGATTGCGTGTAAGTCATGGGCCATAACTCATGGCAGATTCATCATCCTAACTGCTACAAAGAAAGAAAAAAAAAATTATGTATTTGAGCTTGAACCTGGGACCTTCTGATCCGCAGGCTCGAGCCTTATCATCTGTGCCATTTCTGATACTTGAATCAAAAGACATTAGAATAGGATGGCATAACGTCTTAATCATGGGTAACTTTGTTTTAATTCGTGCTGGCAACTCTACGCGATTTTTAGTACCAACGTGACATACTTTTGATAATTAGTCATTGAAAACGAATTCCTACACAAAAACGATGTATGGACGAAATGTTCGTTACACAAAGGAGAAATAGCTAATTAATTTAGTCACGTAAAATAATGTAAAATTACATGACTTTTATATGTAAAATCGTAAAAATATCGTGTTTTTTCGTGATTTCTCAATTAAAATTATTGAATAGCTTCGAAATAAGCAATTTAAACACCGTAGTATATTCGGCAAAGTTGCAGAGTATTGTACTAACTATATCCTAACGGTATTTTCGGCACCCTTTCGGAGCAATTTTCTGGATTTATGAGTAAATTTCTGTGAAAACGGTTAAAAAACACAAAATCGATTTGATACACCTTTAAATCTTTATCAATTTGGCTCAATTTTGGACTGAAGACTTGTTTTTGCATGTGGATTGATAATTTGATGTGTCACGGAGAATAGGAGAAAAAAAGTTTCAAAGTGAACAGGTCTAATGAATAACTTTTTAAATTGAGGATATAGAACTTTGCTGTCTTTATAAAAAATGTTGCATATTAAATGCACTAAAACTGCCCGGAACAAAGTTTTTGCGAAAAATCAATGAATAAAAAGTTATTGAAAGAAAACCTTTTTTCGGGTATCACCCTAATTTTTTCTTTAAAAAGTAATATCTCTGGAACCATATAAGATAGCAATATGGTTTCTTCGGCAAAGTTGTTCAAAATTAAGTGCTTTTCAACTTTGTAGAACATTTCATTGCTCTATATGAAAACAATAAAAAGTTGACATTGTAATCTTGAGAACCACCACCCTAATTTTTCATTATTGAAAAAAATGTTCAAAAAGTTTGAAGAAACTTTCCCGAAGACAGCATTTAGCTAAAACTAATAGTTTAGGCGTAATTAATTTTTTCCACTTAATTACGGCCCGTGGACCATTGTGCAGTGTCGCTGGAAATTGGATCGACCAAATTTAAGGATGAGAGCGGTAATATAACCTATTTTCTATTAGCTTTCATCTGCTTTTTACAGAACTTAGCTAAAAAATCTAGAAAAAAAAGTTATAAAGTAAATTATTCCTTGATGTCTTCGACCAAAAGTTTGGGGTCACTATCGTAAAACATGGAAAAGTGATTTGTTGATATCTTTGTCATCTTTCATTCAATTTTAATTCTTCTTTGCTTATTTGAAACATAATGAATGGTACTTACTGCATAGAGATTTAACCACACATATTTGTTGAATTTATATACTAAAACTTAACGTGAAGTTGCCTCATTTTTGAAATGTGGTGAAATGTGTTAACTTTACATAACATTTTTATATACAAAAATCGTTAAATACGTTAAGTTAAAGACATCAAACGTAAATTTAGTTAATTATCTTTGATATGAGCCAAAAATTGAAAAATTGAACTATAGATAAAAAAGATATCACTTTTCCATGTTTTACGAAAGTGACACCATACTTTTTGGCTGATACATCATATTGAGGAGTGAATCCAAACTTTTGGTCGATGACATGAAGAGTTAATTTATTTAATAACTTTTTTTCTAGATTTTTCAGCGAAGTTCTGTAAAAAGCAGTTGAAAGCTTATAGAAAATGGGTTATATTACCACTCTCATCTTAAAATTTGGTCGGCCCAATTTCCAGCGACACTGCCGTAAGTTTATATTCATTTTTTAGAAAATTTGCCAACTTTAGGTTAAGTTTACATACATTTTTTTTAACCTTCGAGGACGCGCGCCATCAAACAACCGAAACTACACCGCGCTCGTGCTGTATACAAAAAGCGAGGTTTTTTGGTAGTGTTGTACTTTTTACAACAGCGCGCGCGCTGAAGGGTTAAGTTTCTTTTAAATCAAATTTCTTTGACTTATTATCTTTTGAATGAAACCTAGGGTTTTGAAATCGGACGCAAATTGGCGGAGATATGGGCCTAAAAAAAATGACATGTTTTTGAAAGGGTGACTCCAAACTTTTGATAGGGAGTGTACACTGTGGTGCATAATTGATCGGACAAACGCCGATTTTCATACAAAATGGCCAAGTTTAAGATGCTGTAACTATGGTTTGCTTTGTTGGATTGAGCTCAATTTTTGACACGGAACTACAAATATGCTGAATTTTGTGTATACAAAGTATAAAATGTTTTCGTTCACAGGTCTGGGCGTGGCAAGGCGTTGAAAATATTGCAAAAGTGATCGGACAGCGGTACCCCTTTGATTTACACGCGTGCCGCTGTCCGATCACTTTTGAAATTTTTTCAACGCCTTGCCACGCCCAAACCTGTGACCGAAAACATTTTATACTTTGTATACACAAAATTCAGCGTATTTGTAGTTCCGTGTCAAAAATTGAGCTCAATCCAACAAAGCAAACCATAGTTACAGCATCTTAAACTTGGCCATTTTGTATGAAAATCGGCGTTTGTCCGATCAATCATGCACCACAGTGTATGTAGTCTTTGTAGTAGGGTAGAAGCATCCGTTCTGGTCAGTCGGGTGCTTTGGCCACAGTGCGTTATTCAGCATGTTGCGACTTGCGAGTTTCGCCTTAAATATTGAATTTCCTCAAGATTTTAAGCTAGGCGCACCAAGGTGACGTGGTACACGTTCAGCGAGCCTGTTTGGGTCATATTAACCCCAACATCCTACTGGGGTTAGAAGTTCTTACCCTACTTACGTTGAGAATCACTGTCATTACAGTATTCTCAGTACTACCCTATGACACCAATTCAGTAGCCAGCATAAACCACACGTCGTCGTCGCGTCGATCCAGTCCATTGAAGAATTCTCTTCGCATCTTGAATGCTGCTGGTTTTCCATATCGCATCCTCTATGTAGGTACCTACGAGTGTATGGGTCTCCTCAATTCAAAATCAGAACAGCAAAGAGAACCCTATGGGGCTGTCCATAAACCACGTGGTCATGAGGGGGGGGGGGGGGGGGGTTCGGCCAATGACCATTTTGTATGGACAAATAAAAAAATTTGTATGGATCAATGACCACGCGGTGGGGGGGGGGGGGTTGAAAAGTCCCAAAAAAATGACCACGTGGTTTATGGACAGCCCCTATGTGAACGGCGGACAATATTCTCGCGCGCAACGGTCTCAGTCTACTCGATTCATCAACCTCCGTCAGTATCGCACAGAATCTTCCGCCGTGCGGATCGCGTTTGTGTACGACGGAGAGCGCACATTCGGGTGCTCGCTTCGGGAGTCGCGCTTTTATCTCCTTCTTTCTGACCCGTTTCTGTGTGTGATTAGCTTGTTTATTTTTTTAAATCGTTGAGTTTCGTTTTGACTAATTGTGACAACGGTATATTTACTTGGATCAGGATAATTTTCCCAAACCCATCGATGGAATGGAGCCGTAAGGTAGATCCGCGTCGACGACCTGAATATTGCTACCACATCGCAGCATCCATCCATCATCAATCGGATGGAGCAATGTTGGAGCATGCGCATGGTAGTTTTTATCTTTGTGGATGAAGAAAATGTGCTCTCACCGAACGACCGACCGCCCGCCCAATGCAAACGTCATCATCACATCACACAAGAAGCTATACAGTTGCGCTAGAAAGTTGTTTGACAAAAAATTCTGTGATGCTTATATGTGTGTGCAAATTTGTGCTTAAGTGATTCTAGAAAAAAGGGAGATCGACTTCTTGGAGATTTTTTTATAAACCAAAGATTTATATGAATTTTCAAACGTAAATTTTCTTCAAAACATATGATTTCTCAAAGATGAAATCAGTTTTTTTTTTATTTTCTAGCGAAATTTCTGAAAAAAAGCTTGTGAATACACATTATTATTTCTGAAGAAATGTTTGTAAGAATTTAAAAACGGATTAGAGAAACATATTTTTTGTCTTAAGAAAAAAAAAAAGCAAAATTAAAATGAAATGTATGCTGCAGAGCTCCTGCTTGCTTCAAAAATTGCTGTCGGGATTCTTCCAGGGACACTGAATCAAAATTCAACCATCGCGCAACAATAATGACAATGTCGAAACCTGCATTTGTTGCGAAAATCCATCCAATGTGACATAAGTTTGTCCCTACTAGAACAGAATAAAACAAAGATCGATCACCTCCAATTTAGAGATTTTTAAGCCTTGCATTGCGATTTTAGAATGATAACTTCGAGTCGGTAAACACTGCAACGCTGTTGAAGATCTATCATTAAACAGATTCGATTTTGGGTTAGTAATAATCGATTAATCATGAGTTGAAAAGTGCGTAATAAATGTTGGCTTCCGTTTTGCCTCCAACATAAATTTTCGAGTCATGTCATTACATATCTGTTTCCAGTTGGGATAAACAGTAATCGCTGCGCTTCCTTGTTGCTTGTTTTGTGCCACTTTTGTCTGACAATTGTCTTTTTTGTTCAGGAATTTATTGCGCGTTTAAAAAAAAAACAATTATGTCAACAAGGCCTTCAAATCACGTATCTTTCACTGCGGGTAAAAGTAGTCGCCAAAGTAGATTTTATTCTGATTGGTATGATATCTATTGGAAACCCTTAAGGAATTCGTGATTACTTTCCTCCAGAAATTCTGGCTGCGATTCCACAGAACTTTCTGCTTCTTTTCTTCTAAATATTTCTGCTGGTGTTTCTTCAAGAATATCGCCGGAAATGCTTCCAGTATTGTTTTCGGGGAGTTCTTTAACGATCCCTTTAGATGATTTCCTAAGATGTTTTTGTCCTGTGATTCCTCCAGAAGTTTTTCTTGGGATTTTTCCAGGAAATCCTGCTAAGATTTATTCAGAAATTTGTGCTGGTGATCCTGCAGGACTTTTTCCAGGATTTTCTACATGAAATCTTACACTCTAGTCTACAGCAATGTATCCAGGGGTTTCTCTAAAGATTTTTCCAATAATTCCTCCTAGAATTACTACATGGATTTATACGGGAATTCCTCTACGGATCTTCCTTAAGATTCTTTCAAAAAATTTTGCTACAAACTTTATTTATTTTTTTTCGCCGAATCTCGGCAAGCAAGAAAAACTTTTTACCGATGTGGTAGTTTAGTGTCAGTCAGGAGGAAATGAATAACATTACACATTAAGCTGTCAAGAAGTCAGAATGTAACCCACCACAAATGGCTGACGAAGATGGGATTTGGAGCATTTGAAGATCGAATCAAAATCAATATTGCTGTCGAGGATGACGAAGCCAAATTGAAGCCTAAATGAAGTGATCAAATCTACAGAGCCAGGCCATCTCAAGATGCAGAAAAGGCAAAAAGAAGTCCTTCACGGACAACCTTCGGGTTGGTCCGGTGAGGGCACATCAAAGCCTTTCACGGCCTAGTTCACGGACAACCTTCGGGTTAAACCGGGAGAACGTCTGTTAAAACATTCGGTGATTTTATATACAGAAAGATCATTTATTTTTAAAGAAAAAGAGATCTGGTAGTTTAAGGTTAGTCAAGTAGCCTAGGAGGAAATTAATAACATTACACATTGAGCTGTCAAGAAGTCAGAATGTAACCCACCACAACCGAGATTGACACCGCCGAGCGCTCAGCAAACTTGTTTTTCAACGAGATCTCAGCAATCGTGTTGTTTGTTTGCTGAGGTTCAAGAAATGTTCTGCCGATATTCAGCTAACAAACGTAAATTTTTACCGAGATTCAGTATAAATATTTGCTGAGCCACAGCGGTGCCGGCATTTGCCGAGCTCATCTTTGTGTGAAGGATTTCCCCAGAAACTTCTGCTTTGATTATTCCAGGAATTTCTGCTGATGTTCCTCCAGGAATTCCTCCGAAAATTCAAGAATCATCCCAAATATTTCCCTAATTATTCATGCATCCCTCCTGTGATACCCCCAGAGATCCATTCAGTAACTTTTGCTGGGATTCTTCCAAAAATTCTTCCTTGTGTTCTTGCAGGACTAAACTCAGTGATTTCTACAGGAACTCCTGTAGGGGTATATCCAAAGATGTATGTAGATATTTCTGCAATAATTCATCCTAGAATTACTCCGTGGATTGATCCATGAACTAATCTAAAAACCTTTCTAAAAAAAAATTCTGGAATTTCTCTTAGGATTCCTTCAAAGATCATACTGGGAAATTCTTAAAATATTTCTCTATCAATGCCTCCAGTTATTTCTCCAGGAATAGTCATAAAGGAATTCATCCAGATATATATATGCAGGACTCCCCGCTATTAGATTTTCTGATAGGGCTTCCTCTATGGATTTCCCGGAGGTTTTAGGATTTTTAGGATTTCCTCTTGGTATTCCTATATGAAAACCTCTTATGGCTTAATCAGCCGAGTGGAAGTTTTACTTAACTCCAAAAGCTAGACTTTACAAATACTGGCCCTACTATGAACCTCTACCGAAGACATCAAATAGCTATAACCAAGAGTTTGCCACAAAACCCAATATCCCACTTGTTTTGAATAAGTCCCACTGTGCGGCGCCGACCAAGTCCATACAGTCAGTTTGGAAGAGAAAGGAATGTTAACCGGGAGCACTCTGCGTCCCCACATCCAGCACGGATGGGTGTTTGTTAGTAGGGTACGATGAAAGATCTGGGAGCCACCTTTTATCGGTGGTGCGATCCATGAATAAGGGTTATAGTTTAGGTTAGGGGCTGTCCATAAACCACGTGGTCATTTTTTTGAGACTTTTCAAAAGATGATTGTGTATGTCCATTGCCTGAAATTGAGTCCATTGAATCAACCATACATATTTTTGGAAAAATAAATCGAACAATAGACGTATTTTCTGCTGAGGTTTCCAACAGATACAACAGATTTAAATAGCAAATACAACTCCTGTGGTTCGTTCAGAGATGAGTGTAGCAACGATTGCATTGTTGACAAGCACATACGCTCGAGGCATGACAAGCGAGTTTGGCATTTCCTTTTTACTGAAAATAGCAAACACCGGATTCACATGGTTTCCTACATAGAAATTCCCCTCACGAAAGTAAGTAATGTAATCGTGTATAAAGACCAGACTCGAAAAAAATGAGACATGAAATAGCGTCAACTTTTGATTGCGTGCACAAAAATAGCTGATTTTTTGGTCAGGAATAGTACATTATGTGTAGCTAATAAGATACAAATTGCATCAAAATCGGTTAAGTGTTGACGGAGATATTGTCGATACAATAAGATGCGATTTTGGAAACTTTGGGCATCCATTTTAAAAATTGCTTAAGCAGTAACTTTGTTGTGAGCTAATCAAAACATCTGAAAATTTGACTGTAGGTTCTCCAAGTAAGGCATAACAAGTGGTGAAAATTTCATCATAATCGGTTCAGTACTTTTTTAACAATTCAAACAAAAATAGTTGTTTTTATAATTTTGGAAAATTTTTAACGTTTTATAATCAATTTGCACTATTTTGACTGTAGAACTGGCAACACTGTCCCGATTTTTATAAAACGTTGACAATGTAAAGTTGTTGTTTTACACTGTTTTCGGTGAAAACTTCACCGAATACTTTCAAAGTTGGAGCAGTTTGAATTTCACTACACCCCATTCTTTTTTTTTTGCACGGGTCTGGTTTTCGCTATAGTCAATTTTTAACCGATTTTCATGAAATTTTGTACACATGTAGGCACGGTTAGCACTATTAGTGTACAAAATTTCATGAAAATCGGTTAAATGACTGAGTTATAGCAAAAACCAGACCCGTGCAAAAAATAATCGGGTGTAGACTAAAAACCACATCTGCGTATTGTGACATAGTGCTACATATATGGCTATAACTTTTTAACGGTTAGATCAAATTGAATGAAATTTTGACACAATACTTTTACATTATTCACGTATAGAAAAAATTTCATTGAAATCGGTTCAGTATTTTTGGCTCTACAGTTTTAGGTATTAAAAAGTGTTTGTTTGCCCAAGATTCTCAAATGGTGAGTCTCTTGTTTCGACGATATCTCCGCCTACACTTAACCGATTTTGATGAAATTTTTATGTTATTATCTACGCATAATGTGAATACTATTCCTGGCAGAAAAGCTATTTTTGTGCACGCAATCAAAAGTTATACACTATTTTGTCTGTCTCATTTTTTTCGAGTCCAGTCCTTACCTACCTGTATAAGACGAATTTCGCGCCAACTCGACCAACGGTTGGCACCACCCTCTCAGAATCGAACGAAACTTTGTGGGCATAAACAATAGGTCTTTCTAAGCAACTTTGCATATTTTGTTTTTCGAAATTCTTCAAGAGTAACATTTGAAGAGGGCCTAATTTTTTTTCATAGATTTTTTTCAAATCGATGTAACTCAAAAATGACAAGACCTACAAAAAAGTGTTGTATGGCAGACTATCGTGAAATTCCATGAAGTTTTTTAGAAAAATATCCAGAAAATAAAAAATTAATTCCTACACTGAAAAATAAAGGTTTTAAAAATTTAAATCGATATTGCAAAAAACCCTATGTTTTTAAATCGATGATTTTTTTTCTGGAGAAAGGTATTTCAATTACCTACATTTTCTCCTAACAATGTTGCTGTGACATATTTAAGGGAAAAAAGTTTTTCTAACAAAAACTTTTTTCATGTCTACATTGAGTGAATATTTTTCATCGTGTTTCGTGCCAACATGGCCATATATAGGTTCAGTAGCCTCTCATCAACCAATGAAACTTTATGGATGTTTAAAAATTTGTTTAAGAATCAATTTTGCATAATCTAACATTTATCTAGACTAACATTTGAAAAAGGCGTATTAGGGTGGCCCACACTTATATGAAAAACATAAAATTCGAAAAATGCCAAGGCTTACCTCCTGTATCAGTTGTTTTGGACTCCCAGAAGCTACGTTTAGCATTTGAGCGAAATCGATTTAGTCTAAGGGGTGATACACAAAATATGTCACGCAAAATTCGACCTTTTTCAACCCCCCCTCTCCTCTATGTCACGCTTTTTGTATGGGACCTCACCATTGTTTGTATGGGTCGTCACGTTCTGCAAAACCTCGCCCCCTCCCCTCCTAAAGCGTGACGTAATTTGTGTATGACCCCTAAGGGAGCGCTCAACGAGCTTGAAGTTTGTATGGGAAAACTTGGCCAAATGTATGGAGAAATCTTAAGCTTTTGATTTTTGTCGCTAGGTGGCGCTGCAAGTGTTCAACTAATAAAACCTTAGCTATTCTTGTAGGTGACGATATGTCGAACAACTTTGTCGAAGACCGCAAAGTGATCCGAAGCTTGTTGAAAATGTATACCCTAGGTAAAGTGAGGTGAAACATTATTGTCGTTTTTCCAATACATGTAAAGGAATATCAACAATGAAATCCCAATGCTTCGCATCACTGACGGATCACTTACGGGTCTTTAACAAAGTTGTTTGGCATATATTCACCTACAATAATACCAAAGTTTTTGTTAATTGAACGCTTACAGCGCCACCTAGCGGCAAAAATCAAAAGCTTAAGATTTCTGCATACATTTGGCCAAGTTCTCCCATACAAACTTCAAGCTCGTTGAGCGCCCCCTTAGGGGCCATGCACAAATTACAACACGCTTAAGGAGGGGAGGGGGCGAGGTTTTGCAGAACGTGACGACCCATACAAACAATGGTGAGGTCCCATACAAAAAGCGTGACATAGAGGGGAGGGGGGGTTGAAAAAGGACGAATTTTGCGTGACATAATATGTGTATCACCACTAGACTAACTCGATTTCGCTCAAATGCTGAACTTAGCTCCTGGGAGTCCAAAACAATCGACACAGGAGGTAAGATTTGGCATTTTTCGAATTTTATGTTTTTCATATAAGTGTGGGCCACCCTAATACGCCCTTTTCAAATGTTAGTCTAGATAAATGTTAGATTATGCAAAATTGATTCTTAAACAAATTTTTAAACATCCATAAAGTTTCATTGGTTGATGAGAGGCTACTGAACCTATATATGGCCATGTTGGCACGAAACACGATGAAAAATATTCACTCAATGTAGACATGAAAAATGTTTTTGTTAGAAAAACTTTTTTCCCTTAAATATGTCACAGCAACATTGTTTGGAGAAAATGTAGGTAATTGAAATACCTTTCTCCAGAAAAAAAAATCATCGATTTAAAACCTTTATTTTTCAGTGTAGGAATTTATTTTGTATTTTTTGGATATTTTTCTAAAAAACTTCATGGAATTTCACGATAGTCTGCCATACAATACTTTTTTGTAGGTCTTGTCATTTTTGAGTTACATCGATTTGAAAAAAATCTATGAAAAAAAATTAGGCCCTCTTCAAATGCTACTCTTGAAAAATTTCGAAAAACAAAATATGCAAAGTTGCTTTAGAAAGACTTATTGTTTATGCCCACAAAGTTTCGTTCGATTCTGAGAGGGTGCTGCCAGCCCCATAGAAGGGTTGGCGCGAAATTCGTCATAAGTTGATTTGTATGCTTATACACTGAAGTTTTTTTTTACGCGGTTTTTTTTTACGCGGTTTTTTTTTACGCGGTTTTTTTTACGCGGTCCGTCCTAAAAAAAAACCGCGTTATTTCAAGACCCGTCGTAAAAAAAAACCGCGTTATTTCAAAAACCGTCGTAAAAAAAATCCGCGTTTTTTCAAAAACACGCGTAAAATAGTCAGCACCACATCTAACGTGACTTGACTTTTTTTACGACGTTTTTTGAAATAACGCGGTTTTTTTTTACGACGGGTCTTGAAATAACGCGGTTTTTTTTTACGACGGGTCTTGAAATAACGCGGTTTTTTTTTACGCGGTTTTTTTTTACGCGGGACCATTACCGTCGTAAAAAAAAACTTCAGTGTATAAGTTTCCTAGCTACAAGACTTAAAATAGTACTTTATACGATGTAATGCGTGCATATTTATGCGATTCATAGTTGTCTAGTCAACCGAATTTTCAAATGAATGTACTGAACCAATAAGAAAACTATCCTACATTTCTGTCAATCAACTTTCGAGCGCTACTGTATCTCTAAACGATGCTGCCCAGGAGTGGCAGCATCCGCCGCGCCAGCCAGTGAATAATATCGTCAAAACGGTCGCCGTCGTCGGTCGCATTTAGAGCTATGGTACTACTCAGGGAAAAAAGGGGGAAAGCAAGATGATTCTGTGAGACTCTGAAAAGTCAACAGTCGCGCGTTGTGATGTGATATTCCACGTATCTACATATACGTATACGATGTATGTGCAACACAGTGAGGATTATAAATAATTTGGGATTATCGTGAGAAAAAGTGCGCGCCATTTACCACCGACAAACCCCGGGAAGGCGATAAGGAGTTAAAGTGCATCGCAGCTCTCAGTTAGTGCATTCCAAAGGTCGAAGGAAAATCATGTGCAAATATTGTTGTGAGTGATTTGTTATAAGTGCTCTGGGCGGGTGCTCAACGTTCCTTCCTAGTACTACTGATGTTGTTGTTCGCCAAAGGCGGCGAACATTCCGAAACAGCTGCCAAGCGGAGATGAACAAATGCCCGCAGTGAACAGCGTGATAAAGGAACCGCGAATGGAGAAGGCAATTTGTTTAAATTGGATAAATTTGTAACTGAGTGAGCGTGATTTTGTGATTCGCTTGCTACGTTTTTCATAGTAGCAAATATTTGGATTCTATGTGCAACGCAAACAAGAGCAGGACTCTTCAGTCGGATGACTCATCATCGCATCGCATCGCAACTCAAGGAGCTTGGTGGATTGATGTGCAATATGGGGGGAAAATCTAACATAACAAGAGAAACAGGAAAACTCTAATCCCAAAAATAAAATCCATCTACGACTAGACGCCGTCGCCGCAGCCGAAAGCGGAAGCAATGTCAACCATCCGCGTAGTAGCCATAGCACCGATGTGACGACTTGTAGGTAACCATGGTGAACGGTGCTGGTGGTGGTGGTTATGGTGACGTATCTTACCATTCGAGAGGGAAAACTTGTGAATGAAAACCGATGCCTTCGTCACCATGTGCGTTTGGGTGTTCCGTTTTGCGACTGGTTTATGCGAAGCTCGGGGGGTGAAAAGGAATTTCAAGAAATATGCCTACACAGGGGTGCGAGACTATGTGCCTATACCAATGTTCTCGCGAAAGGCGAATGACACTTTGATTTGAAAATAATCCGAAGGCTTGTGATAGGTACTGACAAGCGTAATTGAAATATTTAATTGATCATAGAACACTTAACTAATAACGCTATTGAAATCATAAATTAAATCTTGATGCCTTGGAATTATAATAGACGTGGACTAGATGGAAATATAGTTCGATGAACAATTTTAAGGATACTTTTAAGGAAATGGTAGTTGTTTGACTATATATATAAACAGGATATGGAAGCTAATTAATGAATTAGTCATTGAAACCAAACTGGCCATGGCATTGGTCGAGATGCAATAAACTTGATCATTTATTGGTCGGTGTTTAGTAATTAGATAACAACCCTATTTGATGATGAACCTTCATAATTTATGTCCAGGCTCTTCTTACTACATTTGTGGTAGTAAATACTACTTGAGGAACATGTTCGTATGAGCAAAAATGAGTTTAGTACACTACAGTATTCGAGCATACTGCAAGCAAAGCGTTCGGTATGAACGAAAGTAGTATTCACTAAAAGTTTTGAGTAGTAAGCTCCGAAGGTTGGTGCTGAAAATGCTACGGAAAACAGGAAATTGCAATGGAATATTACCAATTTGGAAAAAAAAAACAGGGATTGGCTTGGAAAACTATTAATAATTTGTTCCGATTTCGCTCGAAATTCTTTCCAACAGTCCTCCTTGCTCCTTGAATTCCTTCCGGGATTCCTCACTGGTTTTCTACGGAAATTACTTCTTTAATTTCCTTTGCAGTTTCCATCTAGAGCTTTTTTCTGTATTTGGAGTTCCTTTCTGAGCGCTACATCGGAGATTTCTAGCATTCCTCCCAAGATTTCTCCCAGAAGTTTTCCCGATATAGTTCCACAGTTTCTCGCTGGATTCCTTCCTGATATCCGTCCAAAATTAATTCAAGTTTCCTCCGTGTATTTCTCTTGATTTTTTTTCTGAAGCAGCTTTCTTACAAGCTTCTTTCGGGAGTTTGCATAACTTCCGCAGAAGCTTCTCTGGGGATTTCGTCCAGAGAGCTTTCGAGGATTTGTCCATTGCTGATTGGTTTTGTTTGATTTTTATTAGTGTTTTATTGCAGCACTTAAACTCACAGTTTTATTAACTACTTTTATGAAAACCATTTCATCAATGGTTTTCATCAATGAAGATATCGATAAAGCCAGATTTCAAGAGTTAACAAAACTCTTCGATATGTAGACTAACTAAACCTTCTGGCATTCATTATTACCACAATAAAACTGTTAAAACTCTCAACAGATGGCGAACCGTTCGTTTAGTAACGAGATCTGTTGGCGGAAAAGCAGAAAGTACGACACTGCAAGGTTTATTGCGGTCATCATAAAAGTAAACTTGCTTTCGTTTTTTCGCTAATTATGGTTGTCGCCATATTGAAGAATTAGCTAACGTGAATGGACAAAAGTAATTTTGCTCAAACTAGCAATGAATTCCGGAGAAATTCGCGAAAAGGTCGTAACTGACAAAATGTACACAATTTAAGTGATTATGAGAGTGAAAAGATGCTATATTTTCCTACTAAATACTTAAAAACTTTCCTTGATATCACTTTTCTAACTATTGAAAATCACGGGTTGAGTGGAAGGCCTAATTCCATTCTGTATCGCACGAAACAAAACAAGAATTACACCATCCATTCCTGGGGTATTTGTTTACAAAAGTAAAAGGCGAATCTGAAATCAAAACATAAACACGACGATAGTGAAAGGCGAAACTGATATCAAAACATAAACACGGCGAAATCCTGTCATTATCAAAAACAAGGCGAATAGTAACAGGCGATTTTGAAATTGTTATATATTCAAGGCGCATAGTATTGGGCGTATTTAGCATTATGGGGCATCAATTCGGGCGTAATAAAATAAATGCAATTTATAGTGCAAAAAATTAACAAATTCGTACTGTTTTATTAGAAAATCAAGAAAATGTGTCAGAATTGTGTCATTTAAGCTTGTTCATGTTGAATTACTCCTAAATAGGAATTGAAATTGTATCTGCAAAATGCGGTTGTTGTTTTCGCAATGTTATTGCTATGTCAGTTACGCCCTATTCGCGAATTACACGGACGCTTCAATGATGATAGAGTTGAAGATTTCTAAAGCATTTGCGCAAAATCAATTCGCGGCGTTGTTTTTAGGATAACGTTATTTTTTTCATTTTCTAAAAATCCACAGCGTTAAAAATCAGTGTAAATAATACACTGTAAACGACTTCTACCCAAATTTCCAAGAGAAAATTCCAAACAGGTATTTTTTCCAGCGTTTCTTGTTCTGATACAGTCAGGTCTTTTTTTACGCGGTTTGAAAACTACATACAAAAAAAAACATCGTCTTATTTTTGCGTAATTCATCGAGAAATGGTGAAACTTTTTTTACATCCCACATAGAAAAATACAATTCACGGTATCACTCGTATTATAAGAAATTGGTTCGTGGAATGATTGTATGATTGTATGATTGCATGATTGAAAATCAAAAAATGATATTATTCAGTACTTTTTAAGGATCATAGTACTTATGGTAACGATTAACTCTTCTTCTTCTTGGCGTAACGTCCTCACTGGGACAAAGCCTGCTTCTCAGCACTTCCACAGTTTTTAACTGAGAGCTTCCTCTGCCAATGACCATTTTGCATGTGCATATCGTGTGGCAGGCACGAAGATACTCTATGCCCAAGGAAGTCAAGGAAATTTCCTTTACGAAAAGATCCTGGACCGACCGGGAATCGAACCCGTCACCCTCAGCATGGTCATGCTGAATACCCGTGCGTTTACCGCCTCGGCTATATGGGCCCTGACGATTAACTCAATGATAAATAAATAATTTTGAATCATAAATTCCCGTGAATTCACCGACTTGATAACTCTGAAAAGTAAAGACGAGGAATCATTGTTTCGGTTTCTTACCCCACAATATTGACCCAGTTGTTCAGGCACTTGTAAATTAGGTCGGGAAGGTCATAATGTCTTTCCTGGCGGCAATAAAACAGGAAGCACACTGGAATGGAATCACATCACTATTTCACTGCTCCGCGGCATTCAAAAGTTCAATGCATTTGCTATCGCACTATGGTGATGATGTATTGGCCAAATTACAGTCACAGCGACTATTTTCGGGGCCAAAGGGTGCAGTTCCTAGTATAGGCAATCCGATACGCACCGGCTAAGGATAATGCTAACTTACCTTGTATATCTTGCAACGGTATTCCACTTTTTTTCCTCCTGCTACTTCCTTTAACCCTCTAATACCCAAATTTTTGATTTTGATCTAAATATCATTTTTCGTCATCTAAAATCGACTTAAACATGTTTTGGAAGATGATTCTTTTTAATTCTCGATTTCGTGAATTTCAGTTTTTGATTTTTCTAATTTTTATTTTTGAACATCCCCAAAGTTTTATATTTTTTCTGGAAGCCTATTTGGGGTACGGATTTTTTGAGATGAAAACATTTTGAGATATTATGATTGTTGTTGAAATATTTTTATTTTTATTTTTTTCATAGAAAATTTTATTTTCCGTGTAATTTTAAGGAAAATAATTTTAGAGTGTATTCGATTCCCTTAAACTATAAAACTAGGATAGAATGATTTGGGAAAAATTTAAAATATGTTAATTGCAGTGATTAAATGCAAAATAAACAATGACTTCTAGAAGGTGACTAAAACATCAATTTTTCAATGATTTTAAAAAAATGTAAAAACGCTTTAAAATACACCAAAAACCATTTTGAGATATACAAAACTGTCCTAAATATCAGCCAAAAATATAAAAATTTTGATTTTCCACGAAACAAAAATTACAAAAATGCTCAAACTATACCCCGTCTAAAGGCGGTATTGGGTATTAAAGGGTTAATATCACTGCTTTCGAGTCACCCGCGAGCACCAAGTCGATATGGCCCCATGGGCAGCGCGCGAGAAAAAAATCAACTAGCCGATCACCGCAGTTCGAGTCTACGATGGTTAAAAAAACTTCGAAATATAAACAGAACGGGTTACGTCATGAACATGACAGATTATCCCGCAGGGGTGTGCATTTTTTTCAAAGCCGATAATGCAGAATCATGAAATATTTCAATTTTGTTTATATTATTCAGTGAATCATAAAATTAATGATAAAGTGATTATAATGTGAATGATTTGACAATATTTTTTGTTCACGATAATGACCATTTTTGAATGGTAACGATACTTAACAACCCATTCGGTCTATCATTCAAACTCCAAATATGATACATGTTATCACCAACATGATTCTCAGTATCATTGATCTCAAGTAACATTTTAAGTTTTGTTCGGCTCTACAAGAGATCTTCATGACCTTGCAATAAAACTGAATCATACATCAAAACCTCTTCATAACCTCTTTAAGAGCATCTTCCGGCTAAGTGGGCCACTCTCAGAGAGGTTTTGCAAACCGCATTAAGAGTAGCAATAAACTCGTTTTAAAACCTAGTTGAAAAATGTTGCATTCTCGTTTGTTGTTGTTTTTTTTTTCAACAAAAACTATGACAGCTCAAGATGCAGAGAAGCTTCTGCGATGGCACGTAAAGTTCAGGAGGATACATCATTCGTAAGTAGCAAGCAATCATTTCAAAGTAATATTTCAGTAGTTATTGTGCTGGTAGGCTTATGCGCATTCGAATTTACCGTGAATATTCGGGTTGCAGAAACATAAAATTAATGCGCTTCGAAAATAGTGAATATAATCATCTTGGAATGAAATAAATCAATTTGTGAATTTAGTAAAACTATCTCGAATCACAAGAAAACTCAGCAGAGAGAGTTTATTTATGTGAGCATGTTATGAAAATGGTGGCAAACTATCAATTTATTGCTTATGCAAAATTAACTATTTTCCATTTAAGTAAGCTAATTATTCAATATGGCGACGACCATAATCAGCGAAAATAAAACGAAAGCAAGTTTACTTCTATGATGACCGCAATAAACCTACACACTAAGATCAGCTCGGTATTTTTCCCATCTTTTTACTGAGTTCTCAACAGCAGATTTAACTCGGTACGCTCGGTTGTTTCTTTTGCGGATTTTCTGTAAATGAGTTACCGAGCTCAGATTATAAACTGTCAAAAGTTACTGATACACGGTAAATATCGTTACTGGTGAACGGTAAATACGATAACCGAGTGTACCGAGATAAATCTGCTGTTGAAAACTCAGTAAAAAGATGGTAAAAATACTAAACTCAGTGAAAAAATTACTGAGCTGGAACATCTGAATCTTAGTGTGTAGCAGTGTCATAGTTTCTGCTTTTTCACCAACAGATGTCGTTACTAATCGAACGGATCGCCTCGTTGGTTAAATGTACGACTTGTGCTGAAAAAATCATCATTTTGCAACTTGTTGCATAAATTACTATTATAGGCTTACTGCACAATATGAATTTAATGTACTCGCAGAAAAATAAATTGGCTGCTTTCACTTGTTTAAAATATTTAGGATTTTACCTGAAAAGTGACTCGCTACCAACCCTGCAGAATGTCGTCATCGTGTGTGTTCTTGATGAGCTCGCTCATCTCTCCAAAATGAATTGGAACAAAATCTCTTAGCCTCCGGAAGCGTGGTAAATACATACACCTCGTCGACCATGGCGCACAGAAAAAACACATTTTAATGAGAATCAATTTTTAGAATCCAACGAGGTGCCATAAATCTCCTCAAGCCTCCCCAAGGCCTCGCGGTCAAAAATGAAAATGTGCACGAGATTGTCGAAATTTTCTAGAGGAAAACCCGCCTTGTTCAATCTCCAGACAGACGACGGCGACGACGGTGACAAGCGGATGACATCGCACCCGAGTAATGCGGGTTTCTTTGTGAAATTTCGATGTGGCACAAAAAAAAATGCGTAATATCGGCAGAGAAAGAACAACAACAAAAAATCTGTGCAACCTCCGCACCTACCTACATGAAAATATACAGAGAACAGGAAAAAGTATATTATTTCAAATTCACGCCTGCTATGCCCGGCTCGCGGCCCGGCATGCTCCCAATTGTTTATGACGAGACGCGCTCCGTCTTCGATGCAGTTCCCATCCATTTCCATCGTTATGGCAACGGCTGTCTAGATGCAACATCCGCTCGCCTCTTGGAAGACTGTACTTTTTCAACATTTGAGCATCGGTAAAATGGGATGACTGGTGGGATGAAATGCCACATATTCTTACGGAATAGAATCATTCCAGAATGAAGATTTAAAGTTTATTTAAAAACTCTCAACAAATCGGTCCATGAATTTGGAAAATCTTTTCGGTCAAGTTGCGTCGCAATCCACCCAAGAGATGTGGATTTCCTCCATCCGAGCGAAAAGTTGATGGACGGACATTTCTTCCTAGACGTGGTGGAAACCCAGGTGGGTGCACCGCACGCTACGTCCAAATCGCCGTTAGTGATGAAAAAGAATCAGTTTGTTGTAGGCAGGGCCTAAAATATTCACAGTCAATGAGAAAATACGTGCAAAATTGTCAATAATCAAAACGAAAATGATATTGTCGATTTGCACTGCATTTCTAGTCAATGGATATAAAGTCAACCGGCAAGATCAGCTAATTACTCACAATTAAACCTACTATTTACACCAAACTTTGTCTCAAGATGGGTATAGAACTGTGTGGAATCACAACCTTAAAGATTTTGCCAGGAAATAAAAATTTATGGATTTATTCAATTGACAAACGACTATAAAGCAGCTGACTACAAAATGACACACTACGAATTTCAGTGCATCTGCTCGATTATTTTGCGCTCTGGTTGTAGATATCCATGCCTACCTACTAGTTTTAAAAATAAAACTCCATTGAGTTTTCGGCGGGTGGCGCGCTCGCCGGCTACTTGGATCGCGAGAGGTGTGCGTAGCCTAGTACACTGAACTTAAATAATGTGGACGGTGTGGCGGCGTGAACATTTTTCGAGACATGATTTCATCTTTCCAAAGATTGAGGAATGTTGGTTGAAGCCAAATCTCGAGACGCCTCAGCTGCTGCTCGCTCCTTCGGAAGAATCAATTTCAGTAATAACATGCTATAAATCTCAAGAATGTTTAGAGGACGTGGAGCTTCTTGAACAATAACAATTGGATGCACCACGGGGACCGAGCTGCTACTGGAAAACAATGATGGTGGCTTGGCTTAGGTTTCACTTTACGATCTGTTATTGGATGGTATTTCTTAAAAGCAACAGCTGAAAGCCAGGTTTACCAAAACCCTACGCTCGAAGATTTCCACACCTCGACTGCCGATAGCAACTGTACTCGAGGAGCTAAAATAAATCCTTGCTGTTATGAGGAGCTCCGCTTTCGGTGTGAAACTGATTCCTTCTAAATTTAGCCCTACTTAGGACGTTCTGATACACTAACTTCAAAAACTATTCCCACCGTCCGAGTGCTTCGTGTTTGTCTCTTATTGTTCGAGCTCATTGGATCCAAGTAGCAGTGTCAGCGTTGTGTCGTTAGTAGGTATCGAGAGAGATTCAAGTAGCCTACGGTTAGAATCAGACCGAGATCCCGACCTGGCCTACTGTGTTGATGTTTCGAAATGTTTCAAAGCACACGCCGCGCCGCGCGGCACAACCGAATCGTTTATTTATGTAAGTGTATCTCTTCAAACTGTCGGAGACACAGCAAACAATATAATTTCGGCTTTTACCTTTCTTGCAGTGTACAAAGGGTATACAATCAATTGTAATTGATTGGGCTGTTTAGTGAATAAAATATTGCTAGTTTCTCTAGTCTAACCGAAAGAGCTCATTTTTCTGAGTGTAACACAATTTTACAACATTTTGATGGTTAAATAAACAAAACAGTTTCGATTTCCGTGGATAAAAAGACAGTTCTTTCGATTGAACGACAGCTCATCCCGAAGGAATAATTCGAATAGATTCGAATGAATTTTATAAATAGTATTTTCTAATAAGTTTTTTTAAATTCTTTTGGTAATAACTACTTATTTAGGTCTCACTTGCTTCGATTACATTAACCCTTTGGTGCCCCCAACATAGAAACGGCTGTATAAATTCACCCATTCGATAAAACAGAATACTATTAAGGAAAAATGCGAATATTTGTATTTGGTACTTCATTGATAACCTAGAACATTCTGAATATCATGAAATTTGGAAAAACGAAATAATTGACATACCAGTTGTTCTAAAAGCTGAACTTGGATGTGGGTTAAGTTTATATGTATTCATAAAGCCTTCGTCAAGAATATCAAAAGGTGTTTTATATTCTGAGATTTTCTAGGTGTTCCAAACTGTTCTATAGTGAAGTCCTTCAAATCTACAAGAAAAAACTTTATGTGCATTCGCCATAAACAATAGTATTGCATAATCTGCTGGGATCCGCGAAGCTCTTGATATCTCAAATGTCGTATAGAGACACTACAGGGATATTGCAGGTCACTACCTTAGAGTTCAGGACTTCAGGTCAACACTCGTAACAGTATCCATATCTATTATTCTGAGTAACGCTGCATAATCAACCTCAGTTACTAGAGCAATCTGAAGTCTTCTAGCTTATTATAAACCTTTGGAACGTTTAGGGTCGTCCAAACAATTCTATAATAAAGTGCTTCGAATCTATAAGAAAAACTTCATGTGTTTTCGCCATAAATAAAAGTACATATTGCATAATCTGCTGGGATTCGCAAAGCTCTTGAAATCTCAAATGCCATTTAGAGACACTATTAGAATATTCCAGGTCAGCCAAACTATCTTTGAGTTTCGAATTTCAGGTCTACACTCGTAACATCAGTTATATCTGACATTCTGAGTAACGTTTCATAATCAATCGCGGTGACTGAACCAACCTCAAGTCTACTTTATATTGTTATGAGCCTTTGGGGCATTGAGGGTCGTCCAAACTATCCTGAAATTAAGCTCTTGATAGTAACAGTAGTTATTCTCACAATGAACTTTAAACTGTAATCAGTAATCCCCATGGCATATCATGAGTCATTTCGAGATAGTTTCGAAATATTTCCAGATCTACTCCGGAGACCACAGCTTCAGGTCTACACTTGTGATAATAGCTTTTGCCACTACGTTAAGTAGTGTTACATATTCCACTGTACTTACCAAAACAGTTAGAGGAACAATAAGCGTTGTTATATATTTTTGGGATATTCAGGGCTTACTGTTATGAAGCTTAGTTGATAAAAACAACCACTGTAACTTTCAGAAGACTTACTGGACATGATAGATTACAAATCGTAGCTTTTAATGAAAGAAGTTACCGTTACACCCGCAGATTTTAGGATCTAAACTCAAAAATAGTTTGGATGACCTAGGATATCCAGAAAAAAATATTTTTAATAATATTCTACCGTTTTTATACTACATATTGACCACCAAAACATAAAAAAAAACTCCATAATAACGCTTTGAGAAATTCCAGCTTCAAAGGGTTAAACAACTATCACTGCAATATCACCAACATCTTTGTTATGTTAGAAACAATCCTCATTTTTTTCTGAAAGAGTTAGTCACTCAATAACAAACTGAATGGAATGGCATTGACCGTATTCCAAAACTGGTGCAAGCGCGAAATTGGTTTACGATGTTTACTCATGTAGATCACCCGAGCCGTGATCCAAATGCATCCAAACAAATGCATCACACATCAGATGAACAACCGATCAATCGATCATTATCATAAAATTGTTTATTCTAATCGAGATCTCGAATGCAGCGCAGATAGACAGACACCCACTCAGACAATACCATACCAACTGATGAAGCTGGGTAAATCAAGCGAGGGCTAAACAATCGCCATAGTTTCGACAGTTCAAACAGTGACAACTCGAATCAAATTACGAACCGCGTTGGGATCAGGGCGTATTGCATTGAACCATACTCCACAGACTCGCCTGAACTAGGTGCTATTTCAATACTTATAGCCCTTATTCGAGAAAAGCTTGGAAATGCAACAGATTAGCAGCTAGCCTACTTTGACAGGGCGTGCGCGCGCACGTACTGCGCATCTTTGTAGGCGCGAACAATTAATCGACTGTTTTGTTTTGCGCCGCATGACCGATTCGCGCAATTGTTGCAATTGCGTAACTCACTGAGACGCGTCGCTGTGCGATGCTGGCTGAGATTGCATATCCATTGCGTTGAAAGATTAGACAGATCGATATTGACGTAACATGTGTTGTGTTACCGATTTTGAAAAACTAAAGGTTGGGCACCCTTTCGTCTGATATATCAAAATTTTTCTATTAATAATGTCAGTGGCCTAAAAAGTTCTAGCGAAAGCAAGTTTGCGTGCCAAAAGATTCCAACTCTGGGATTATCGTCACATGAGATCATCACACTACTGGCAGACCAGGCCGGGTAAGGTTTGTTTATTTTTCCACATATACTAAACCGGCACGACGGCAGTCAGAACGACGATGGCCAAACACGGAGCACCGTGCTCTGGGCTGGTGGCCTTCGCCTGGCTGCCACACGGTCGAGGAGTTGCGCTTGAATCGCATCGTCTGTAATCCGAGAAAAGGGCGATTGATGCGATGGCACGATCGTTTCACGGTTGCGAATTTCATTGCACTCACAGCCAGTGACGGACGGGATGGAAAAAAGGAAAAGCGTAACCAAACATCGCCGCTTCTAAAAATGATCCTTCGCGAGCAAGTGCGATGCAGGCGTAATCAACTGAATTAATCCACCGTTGGTGACCTGAACGGTTCTTACAGTTTCTGCAAATTAGATTGCGGAGTAAACCGATGCAATTTTCAAAGTTTTCACTCTCCAATGCGAGATCTGAAGCACACAAGTCGACGACGTTCCCACTTGATCATTAACATTATAAACGAAGTTACATCCCTACTAGAAAATTATATCAAGTTTATACCATATTGTTTTATGATATGATATTTTTCTATAACTTATTATGTTATAAACTAGATGCAGGATGATGTTGAAATAAATTGTAACAAAAAGTAGACTGGTCTAATCAAGATAATAACCTATTTTGTATAATCAGATCAAAATTATATCGAAAAGTGATATGAATTTTGACCTCAGGATTACTAGTTTCTATCAAAATTTGATACAATTCAGTAACATTAGGGGGATTCACTTAACAGCGTAAACTGATTAAACTGATTAAATGTCGCGATCACCAAGGCAATCTTTGATTATTTCATTCGCAAAATCATGAAACATTTCAAATAAGTGGAAAATCATGGCTTACGCAGCAAGTTAATCTGTTTAGTGAGTTTTCCAAATGTCGAAGACGCGATATAAATTACAGTCGACTCTCTACATGTCGATGTTCTCCATCTCGATATCTTTCCCTATCTCGATGGTTTGATCGGTCCCTTCAATCTGCATACATTTTACCTCTCTGTATGTCGATACAGATCCTTATCTTGATATCTCCCTATCTCGATGTGATCTCGTTCGTTTTTGTTCTAGGTTTTCTCTCCATATGTCGATATGCCCATATTCACAGGCTGCTAGATTTCATTTTGTGGGTGCAAACATTCTGGGAATGTGAAGTGACATCTGTTTGTTGATGGTTTTTCCTAGTTACGGAGAGTTTTTCAATCTAGTGTGCATTACAAATTGAATCTGCATTTCAATCTCTCCCTATCTCGATGGTCCCTTCAATATCGAGATGTAGAGAGTCGACTGTATAATACAATAAATACGTTATCAAACAACATTTTAAACATAATGCAGGGTTGTTACAACAGCGCGGATTTTGCGAATTTCGCGGATTTCGCGATTTTCGCGGATTTGGCGCGGATTTGCCACTAGAATTCGGCCCTCGTGCGGATTTGGCGCGGGATTGGTTTTGCTATTCCATCATGCATAGCTAGCACTCTCTCACCTTTATAAATAATCATCTGACATAACATATAATATCTATGTATTGGATTTACAGGAATGAACTAAACTTTGAGCTCTACTCCGAATACTTGTGAAAAATTCCGTAACAAAATCCAGGAAATCATCAAGGGTCTTCTACAAAGTGCATTCCAAGAATTTATCTAAGGATTTCTTCTTAAGACCTTTGTGAATGAACTTTCATCTCTTTTTCTTTTCTTTTTTGGATTAATGCTTTCATTTTAAAAATCTCAAATGAATTGTTTCGTAATGCTTGAAAATTTTGTATAAAAGTCCTGTAGTAATATCGAAAGAAATAACTTAAGAAAATTATCAATAGAGTTTATCTGACAAAACTATAAGAATTTGAATTGAATTGTCATGTAAAGCATTTCTGAATTACTGGAATCTCTTATAAAATTGGATGAAACTCCACAAAATATTTCTCTGGAGAAATTCTGCGACAATTTCTCCAAGATCAGGGTGTCTACTACCAGGAAAAACCTGGAAAACCGGGAATTCTCAGGGAATTTTATTTAACAGAGGAAAACCTGGAATACTCAGGGAAATTTTACTCCGATAAAAAAAAATAAAACATAGGGTCATATGAATAAAAAGTAGTGAAGTTTACTACTTGTAGATCTACTCAAAACAAGAGTCCATAGAGATGACTGAATTGTTCATATGAATAAAACAGTTTTCGAGTATGTAGTGTTTTCTTCTTTCGAAAATGCGATTTTACTACATTACAAACATGTAATGTAAGAATAAACTAACTAAACAAATATTTTTGCCGTAATTCTTTAGGTTCGTACTGGTAGCTTGTGGTTCCGTGAAGACGTTAAAAATTCCTCCTATTGATTATTCGCAACGTATCAAATTTCCGACAAAGCGACGATTCCGATAAAATTCTACAAATTCCAGGTGAATGTGGATAAACCTGGATGTTAAAATCCATATAGAAGTTCTGCTACACAGATTTTTCCATAAATTGTCAGGGTTTCTTTTTGGAACTTTTTTTAGAAATACTTCTTGGAATGCCTCCCAGGATTTCTCACAAAATTCCTTCCGTATTTTTCACGCTTTTGTTTCTTGGTATCCCTATTTGATTTTTTTCCCGGATAGGTGAACTTTTGGATTCATTTTCAGCATTTTTTCCAAGATTCCTGAATTCCGATCGATTTCTCCTGGAGTTTTTTCGGGGATACCACATAATTTCTTTCCAGAATTTCTTCCCGGTATTGCTCCCAGAGCCGCTCGGAAGATTTTCCCGGAGTTCCTCGTGCGTTTTACTGGAAAAAAATCGTAGATTTTCTAACATAATTTATCCTGAATTCTCTGTAAGAATTCCTATCAGGGTAAATGGTAGAGGTTGTCTCAATTTTTTTCCTAGAATTTCTCTCGGAATTCCTCTTGGAGATTTTACGCGATTCTTTCCGGTATTCCTCTTGAAACTTCCCCAGGAGATTTTTCCCAGAATTTCTCTCAGAGTTGCTACAGAAGTCATTCCTGGAATTTCTACTAGAGTTCCTCCAAGAATTTCTTATGATTTTTTTCAAGAATTTTCTGCAGGAGTTCCTCCCGAGATTTCTTCAAACGTTTTTTTTATGTAAAACCTTAAGAAATTGATGTGAGCTTTCTCCTAGAGTTCCTTTCTGGCTTTCTACAGGAATTTTAGCTGGTGTATTTCTTAAAGGCTCTCGTGGGGTTTATTTTGAAGATTCACCTGAGATTTATCTCGGATTTTCTCCCGGAACTTCTCTCAAAAGACAACTTTCGTTGTTGGTCCTGGGATATCTTTAAGAATTTTTCTAAATTTACCCTGGACTTTCTCCTAAGATTTTTTCCGGAGCGACTAGGATTTCTGCAGGAGCTTTTGCTGATATTTCTCATTTCCGTGGATTCTTTCTATGAATTATTTCTGGAACTCTTCCCGGAATCTTTACCGGAAATTGTCCCAAGATTCTGGATACTCCCTTAGGGATTTCTTTGATAGGTACTCCCAGAGTTTTTGCGGGGATTTTTTCACGGGGTTTTCTCAGAATGTCTACTGGGATAACTTACGACATTCCTTATAAGAAATATGCGGAGATATATTCAAAGAAATCCTAGTGACATCTTGTGAGAAAGTCCGCAAAATCTAATTGAAGAAATTTTGACAGGAACTTCAATAAAAATTTGAAAAAAAAACAGTGAGACATCTCGGAGAAAAAGTTCAAAGAGTAATCCCAATTAAGGACATCCCAAGAG
The DNA here is from genome assembly GCF_035046485.1 of Aedes albopictus. NCBI lineage: Eukaryota > Metazoa > Arthropoda > Insecta > Diptera > Culicidae > Aedes > Aedes albopictus. Next base: position 12,042,097 of record NC_085138.1, read on the forward strand.
GAACTCTGAAAATCTCATGGAGTCCTGGGAGTAGCTACAAGGGAAATTCCGTGCGGAAATCCAAGAGAAATATCGGAAAACTATCCGAAAAAATCCCGAGACTGTTTGAAAGCTATCCTGGAAGAGCACAAAGTGACATTCGTGTAGAAACTTTGAATAATTTTGAATGGATCTTCAGAAGGAATCCAGCTAGAAACTCTGGAAGCCTCTGGAAGAAATATCGGGAGGTACTCCAACAGATACCTCGTGAAAAACTTCTGCAGAAATCCAGGAAGAAACTCTGATAGAAATCCCAAATTTTTAGAAAATTTGGTTTATTTTTTTAATTATAAACTTTCAAAATTTTCTTTGGAAAAACCTGGAAAACTCAGGGAATTTTATTTTGAGTTATGAGTAGACACCCTGAAGATGCTCATGCGCGTAACTACAACGCATTTATCTCCCAAGTTGTGCACGCTTGCTGTAGTGCATAACAAGCGCGCTCGGCATTGAAGCAGAGGGGACAAATGCGCTGTAGTTACGCATTATGGATATGGTACGATTGATCCTTTGAATGCAAGTTTCTTAAACATAAAAAAAAACATTCAAATTTGTTTCTGAGAGTAGAGAGTAACCCATCCATTATTTAGAAGCCTCTAAAAGAGTTCCCGTACGTAAGAATAGATAATCCAGCACATAGTTCTAGAGGCATTTCTAGTAGAAATCCTTAGATCATTTTAGAAAAATCTTTCGAGGCACCATGAAGGAAATTACATGTAAATCCGTGTGAGAATTATAGCAAAAAAATTGAAGAAAACCCCTGGCGAATCTTTAAAGGAATCCATGGACAAAAACTGGAAACATTCTTAAAAAGTTCTTGAAAAAATTCTAAAACAAAATAATTGAACCAGCGAGTAAATCTTTAAAAAATTGCAACATTGTCTTTCAGGAACCTTCACAGAGTTGCTGTAGGGATTTTTTAGTAGTATAACTGCGGAGAAAGATATTTTCTGATTTTCACAGGCATCTCTTTCTCTTGGCATTTCTTCAGTATGTTCTAGAGGCGCTGCCCATAAACTACGTAAACTAGTTTTTTGGCATTTCAGAGCCATCCACCGTTATAGACTTTGTCCATACAAAATTTTCGACATTAGTATAAAGCGTAGACTTTGACCAGGCCACTCCCTGCTCCTTAAAGTCTATGTATATAGTTCATAGATGGGCCTTAAAGTATTCTACTTAGAATACTTATTTAAAGCTTCTTTTCTAGAATGTCTCACTGAGATTCTTCAGACATTACTAAAAAAATTGCAAAGTTAAGTTCTAAGAGCAACCTCCACAATATCCTACTAGAATTCATGCTCATTATCTTAAGAATTGTTCGAAAAGGTTTGTTTCAGGCATTGTATTTAAAAACTTAAGAAATTCTTCCCGTTTCATTCAGGTATTTTTATCCGCGCGAATTTGGCGCGGATTCAAATTTTGCTCGCGCGGATTTGACGCCGATTTTTTTCCATGCTTCTTGTAGCAACCCTGATAATGTGATATAATTGAGTTACAGTATTTTGAAAACACCAAGGATGTTAAACATGATTATATCACAATGAGTTATAAATATCATAGTTTGTTAGGATTATGTTATACTTTTGTTACAATTCCCTAGTCGGGATAGCATCTTATTTCTTGAATTTTAATTGAAGTCATAGTAATTCTTAACCACCAGTGTGTCCATTTTTTGTTACAATTCCTGGAGATACCTTTGCTAACAACTATTATTTTTAGCAATTCTAGTGTAACATTTGAAACCAACTGCCAACTTTCACTTAACAAAGGTTGGTACTAATATTCCTTCCCTCTTCCAACCCGATTGCAAGGACGTGGCCGGTGCCGTTATTTTTTCGTTAAAGAAAGCCTCTAAATTCTAAAGATTGTACAGTGAGAATAGTTGACCACTCCCAGACAATTATTCAGTTAATTCATTGTGCAACAGTCATTAGTTCGGATAAATCACGGAGTAAAAAACATAGATAAGCGTATCTATGATGATGATATAACATACTTTGCAAATTCTTTGCAAGATTTGCGAGTTTTGCTACACTAATTTTCCGGGCAATTTATGTTTCCACAGAAAATAAAAGGTAAGAACACTGCAGCGTTTATAGCACTACTTGAGATTTGTGCTGTGAAAAACTACATTTTTCAACTCGTTGTATTACTAACTGTTATGTTAATCCCCATTTCATCTCCAAAATGTCGAAACTCCATACCGTATCTCCCACAGTTTCTATCCAGAACAGAACGGCAATAAACCACCCTCGCTTCGCGCCTACTCTGATGCATATCGTTGAAACCAGAACAAACTACGCAAAGTGGCGCTCGTTTCACCAAATTATAAACTGAAACCCGTCGACGCCTACTGCGCTATTCGGTACACGAGATGCAAGCTCGCGCCTTCGTCGGCGGGCACGCATGGTAGTTGGCTACGGTCCATTCATAAAACTCGGTTGAAAGATGAAACACTGAAACTCGCTCTCAGCACCCGAACTTATAGGTATGTCGAATTGTGAATAAATTAATGGTAATGGGCTTTGGGGAACATGGTGGCCGCGTGGGTGAACTGTACTAATTGCTATTACCGGCACGTACCGCACACATCAGCGCCGTCCAGGCTTGCGGATAGTTTCGACGGCGCGCGCCAACCACATGCCCAAAATTGAGGTGTTTCACAATTTTTTAATATTTTTAAAGCGATAACCACAAAGTTTTGCTGTGAAAAATCGGATCGAATGCTGCTTGCTCAAGACACGTTGAGTACACTTTGAACTTCTTATCGCAGCGAGAACACTCTTCGACAGTGAGTAGCTCTTTCTGTTAGCATTTCCAGAAGTGAGTTATTACGTAAGCGAATCGATACGAATACAGTTGGGCTGAGAGTGTCGATCGTTGCAACGGCCATCCGACGACGATGTGTGGTTTTTTATTTGTGTGTTCTTGGCTCAAGTGGTTCTATTTTCGGGAAAGAGGCACTTGATTGCGGCAAATTCCAAAAGTTTTGCGGTTTTTGTTTGCTACAATCGGAATGGGATGAGTAATTTCAATCGAAACTGGGTGGTACTGTTCTTCAACTGTGGCAGCTGAAGATACCGTTTACGAAAAAACCGATCGGCGAAAAAAAAAGTCATGCGCTAATTCCCGTCATATCAGATGTAAAATTGCCAATAATCAAAGATATTCCAACTTACCTTTGCCAATGGCTCATTAGACAGAAGTAATAACCAGCCCCTATAGCACTGGAAATCGAATAATTACACAAAAATACACGTTTCAATTTTACTCTACTTACGACATAATCATTTTTCTCGTTTTGCATATGACGAAGGCAACCGCACCAAAGCAGCAGCAAGGCGAACTGTTCTTTATCACTGTTCAATTATCAATTCGCCAAATTCGCGTGTTGAACCAACCTTCAACTCACGCCCCACGAAAGCTCTGTGGCACTTCAATGTTGGATTGCACTGCTGCAGAATGTTCAATTAATAATATAAATTACTTTTATGCAATTCAGTATCATAATTTAAATTTTATTCAACTCATTTTGATATCATAATGGCCAATTTTTCCGAACTGGTTCATTATGCAACTGTAATGAGTTGCATAATGAAAAATAGTTGTATAATGTTCATAATGCAACTCATTTGAGTTGCATTATGAACATTATGCAACTGAAATGAGTTGCATTATGAAAAAATCATTGCATAAAATTTTGTATGGAACTCGTTGCAAAACTCGATTTTTTCAGCACTCTTCGTATTTATCCAACTCGGCAAGCCTCTTTGGATAAATGTACGACTCGTGCTGAAAAAATCAACTTTTTGCAACTCGTCACATAAATAACTATTTTCCTGTCGGAAAAATGTAAACAACAAGTTGTCTTCGGCAGGGAGGATGCAAGCAAATGTGCGCGAGGATTTTTTGCACACGAAAATCGTATTTCACAACCACAGAGAAAACTTTCTTCTATGCACTGTTATGGCATATTATGAATTGATGGGCAAAAATATTATTTGAAATATTTTGGTCGTTATTCTAAAGCTCTAACTTAAAAACTTTCTTCTCAATCGTACTTTGAACACATGATTTGGTTTGGATTGCGAAGGAATTGGCCGACTTTTCGAATAAACACCTCCGGTCAAGTCATCATTTTTTTACCTCCTATGTACCATAGTGTCACGTAGAAAGTGTGCCGAGAATTGAATTCAGGTTGTGGCCGACATAGACATGAATGGCTCAAAATTCATGATTCTTTATCCAGATACAGAGTTTGGAATTTGCAATATTTGAAAAGCGATAGTTTATTTGGCAAAGTATTTTGAAAGTCAAGCGTTAACAGTGGACAGGCCGTTCTTGTATATATCTCAAGATTCTGATTATTTACAAAGTAGGTTGCTTCGGCAAAGTTGTTTGGTAGGTCAAGGGCTTAAAGTTAATGGGTCATTTGATGTGAAATTTCGCCACTAGGCGGTACTAGTCACATAATTTGAAAAGCATGAAATTTCTCGAAAAGTATTCAAAATTCGGTTACTTTTTTCGCCTTAAACATATTTCAGTTGAACCAAGTGTATTTCATAGATCAATATACTAGACATAAATTTAAAAAACTTATTTAGTTTGGTACACTTAATTCTGAGACAAAGCGGTCAAATAAGAAAAAAATAAACTAAAAGTGCTCTTCGAGTTGAGTTAACCGATTAAGCCCAAAGTTCTATCAATTACAGCTATCTAGTGGAGATTTTCCCTGGAATCTCGTGGGAATTCCACAAGGAATCTTCTGGAGATTTAACCCGGGATCTCGTGGAGATTCGCTTCGTAATCTCGTGGAGATTCCCTACGGAATCTCGTGAACATTCCCTCCGGACTCTCGTGGAGATTCCCTCCGGAATCTCGTGGAGATTACCCCCGGAATCTCGTGGAAATTTGCTCTGGAATCTCGGAGATTTAACCCGGAATCTCGTGGAGATTCCCTCCAGAATCTTGTAGAGATTACCCCCGGAATCTCGTGGATATTTGCTCTTGAATCTCGTGGAGATTCCCTCCGGAACTCGTGGAGATTCCCTCCGGAATCTCGTGGAGATTCCCTCCGAAATCTCGTGGAGATTCCCTCCGGAATCTCGTGGAGATTCCCTCCGGAATCTCGTGGAGATTCCCTCCGGAATCTCGTGGAGATTCCCTCCGGAATCTCGTGGAGATTCCCTCCGGAATCTCGTGGAGATTCCCTCCGGAATCTCGTGGAGATTCCCTCCGGAATCTCGTGGAGATTCCCTCCGGAATCTCGTGGAGATTCCCTCCGGAATCTCATGGCGATTCCCTCCGGAATCTCGTGGAGATTCCCTCCGGAATGTCGTGGAAATTCCCTCCGGAATCTCGTGGAGATTCCCTCCGGAATCTCGTGGAGATTTCCTCCGGAATCTCGTGGAGATTCCCTCCGGAATCTCGTGGAGATTCCCTCCGGAATCTCGTGGAGATTCCCTCCGGAATCTCGTGGAGATTCCCTCCGGAATCTCGTGGAGATTCCCTCCGGAATCTCGTGGAGATTCCCTCCGGAATCTCGTGGAGATTCCCTCCGGAATCTCGTGGAGATTCCCTCCGGAATCTCGTGGAGATTCCCTCCGGAATCTCGTGGAGATTACCTCCGGAATCTCGTGGAGATTACCTCCGGAATCTCGTGGAGATTACCTCCGGAATCTCGTGGAGATTACCTCCGGAATCTCGTGGAGATTCCCTCCGGAATCTCGTGGAGATTCCCTCCGGAATCTCGTGGAGATTCCCTCCGGAATCTCGTGGAGATTCCCTCCGGAATCTCGTGGAGATTCCCTCCGGAATCTCGTGGAGATTACCTCCGGAATCTCGTGGAGATTCCCTCCGGAATCTCGTGGAGATTCCCTCCGGAATCTCGTGGAGATTCCCTCCGGAATCTCGTGGAGATTCCCTCCGGAATCTCGTGGAGATTCCCTCCGGAATCTCGTGGAGATTCCCTCCGGAATCTCGTGGAGATTCCCTCCGGAATCTCGTGGAGATTCCCTCCGGAATCTCGTGGAGATTCCCTCCGGAATCTCGTGGAGATTCCCTCCGGAATCTCGTGGAGATTCCCTCCGGAATCTCGTGGAGATTCCCTCCGGAATCTCGTGGAGATTCCCTCCGGAATCTCGTGGAGATTCCCTCCGGAATCTCGTGGAGATTCCCTCCGGAATCTCGTGGAGATTCCCTCCGGAATCTCGTAGAGATTCCCTCCGGAATCTCGTGGAGATTCCCTCCGGCATCTCGTGAAGATTCCCTCCGGAATCTCGTGGAGATTCCCTCCGGAATCTTGTGGAGATTCCCTTCGGAATCTTGTGGAGATTTTCTCCGGGATCTCGTGGAGATTTCCTCCGGATTCTTGTGGAGATTCCTTCCGGAATCTCGTGGAGATACCCTCCGGAATCTGGTGAAGATTCCCTCCGGAATCTGGTGAAGATTCCCTCCGGAATCTGGTGAAGATTCCCTCCGGAATCTGGTGAAGATTCCCTCCGGAATCTGGTGAAGATTCCCTCCGGAATCTGGTGAAGATTCGCTCCGGAATCTGGTGAAGATTCCCTCCGGAATCTGGTGAAGATTCCCTCCGGAATCTGGTGAAGATTCCCTCCGGAATCTGGTGAAGATTCCCTCCGAAATCTGGTGAAGATTCCCTCCGGAATCTGGTGAAGATTCCCTCCGGAATCTGGTGAAGATTCCCTCCGGAATCTGGTGAAGATTCCCTCCGGAATCTGGTGAAGATTCCCTCCGGAATCTGGTGAAGATTCCCTCCGGAATCTGGTGAAGATTCCCTCCGGAATCTGGTGAAGATTCCCTCCGAAATCTGGTGAAGATTCCCTCCGGAATCTGGTGAAGATTCCCTCCGGAATCTGGTGAAGATTCCCTCCGGAATCTGGTGAAGATTCCCTCCGGAATCTGGTGAAGATTCCCTCCGGAATCTGGTGAAGATTCCCTCCGGAATCTGGTGAAGATTCCCTCCGGAATCTGGTGAAGATTCCCTCCGGAATCTGGTGAAGATTCCCTCCGGAATCTGGTGAAGATTCCCTCCGGAATCTGGTAAAGATTCCGTCCGGAATCTGGTGAAGATTCCCTCCGGAATCTGGTGAAGATTCCCTCCGGAATCTGGTGAACATTCCCTCCGGAATCTGGTGAAGATTCCCTCCGGAATCTGGTGGAGATTCCCTCCGGAATCTGGTGAAGATTCCCTCCGGAATCTGGTGAAGATTCCCTCCGGAATCTGGTGAAGATTCCCTCCGGAATCTCGTGGAGATTCCCTCCGGAATCTCGTGGCGATTCCCTCCGGAATCTCGTGGCGATTCTTTCCGGGAATCTCGTGGCAATTCTCTCCGGGAACTCGTGGCGATTCTTTCTGGGATCTCGTGGAGATTCCCTCCGGAATCTCGTGGAGATTCCCTCCGGAATCTCGTGGAGATTCCCTCCGGAATCTCGTGGAGATTCCCTCCGGGATCTCGTGGAGATTCCCTCCGGAATCTCGTGGAGATTCCCTCCGGAATCTCGTGGAGATTCGCTCCGGAATCTCGTGGAGATTCCCTCCGGAATCTCGTGGAGATTCCCTCCGGAATCTCGTGGAGATTCCCTCCGGAATCTCGTGGAGATTCCCTCCGGAATCTCGTGGAGATTCCCTCCGGAATCTCGTGGAGATTCCCTCCGGAATCTCGTGGAGATTCCCTCCGGAATCTCGTGGAGATTCCCTCCGGAATCTCGTGGAGATTCCCTCCGGAATCTCGTGGAGATTCCCTCCGGAATCTCGTGGAGATTCCCTCCGGAATCTCGTGGAGATTCCCTCCGGAATCTCGTGGAGATTCCCTCCGGAATCTCGTGGAGATTCCCTCCGGAATCTCGTGGAGATTCCCTCCGGAATCTCGTGGAGATTCCCTCCGGAATCTCGTGGAGATTCCCTCCGGAATCTCGTGGAGATTCCCTCCGGAATCTCGTGGAGATTCCCTCCGGAATCTCGTGGAGATTCCCTCCGGAATCTCGTGGAGATTCCCTCCGGAATCTCGTGGAGATTCCCTCCGGAATCTCGTGGAGATTCCCTCCGGAATCTCGTGGAGATTCCCTCCGGAATCTCGTGGAGATTCCCTCCGGAATCTCGTGGAGATTCCCTCCGGAATCTCGTGGAGATTCCCTCCGGAATCTCGTGGAGATTCCCTCCGGAATCTCGTGGAGATTCCCTCCGGAATCTCGTGAAGATTCCCTCCGGAATCTCGTGGAGATACCCTCCGGAATCTCGTGGAGATTCCCTCCGGAATCTCGTGGAGATTCCCTCCGGAATCTCGTGGTGATTCCCCCCCGGAATCACGTGGTGATTCCCCCCCGGAATCACGTGGAGATTCCCTCCGGAATCTGGTGAAGATTCCCTCCGGAATCTCGTGGAGATTCCCTCCAAAATCTTGTGGAGATTTCCTCCGGAATCCGGTGGAGATTTCCTCCGGAATCCGGTGGAGATTCCCTCCGGAATCTCGCGGAGATTCCCTCCGGAATCTCGCGGAGATTCCCTCCGGAATCTCGCGGAGATTCCCTCCGGAATCTCGCAGAGATTCCCTCCGGAATCTCGCAGAGATTCCCTCCGGAATCTCGCAGAGATTCCCTCCGGAATCTCGCAGAGATTCCCTCCGGAATCTCGTGGAGATTCCCTCCGGAATCTGGTGAAGATTCCCTCCGGAATCTCGTGGAAATTTCCTCCGAAATCTCGTGGAAATTCCCTCCGGAATCTCGTGTAGATTCCCTCCGGAATCTCGTGTAGATTCCCTCCGGAATCTCGTGTAGATTCCCTCCGGAATCTCGTGTAGATTCCCTCCGGAATCTCGTGTAGATTCCCTCCGGAATCTCGTGTAGATTCCCTCCGGAATCTCGTGGAGATTCCCTCCGGAATCTCGTGGAGATTTGCTGTGGAATCTCGTGGAGATTACCCCCGGAATCTTGTGGAGATTCGCTCCGGAATCTCGTGGAGATTCCCTCCGGAATCTCGTGGAGATTCCCTCCGGAATCTCGTGGAGATTCCCTCCGGAATCTCGTGGAGATTCCCTCCGGAATCTCGTGGAGATTCTCTCCGGAATCTCGTGGAGATTCCCTCCGGAATCTCGTGGAGATTCCCTCCGGAATCTCGTGGAGATTCCCTCCGGAATCTCGTGGAGATTCCCTCCGGAATCTCGTGGAGATTCCCTCCGGAATCTCGTGGAGATTCCCTCCGGAATCTCGTGGAGATTCCCTCCGGAATCTCGTGGAGATTCCCTCCGGAATCTCGTGCAGATTCCCTCCGGAATCTCGTGCAGATTCCCTCTGGAATCTCGTGCAGATTCCCTCTGGAATCTCGTGCAGATTCCCTCTGGAATCTCGTGCAGATTCCCTCTGGAATCTCGTGCAGATTCCCTCTGGAATCTCGTGCAGATTCCCTCTGGAATCTCGTGCAGATTCCCTCTGGAATCTCGTGCAGATTCCCTCTGGAATCTCGTGCAGATTCCCTCTGGAATCTCGTGCAGATTCCTTCCGGAATCTCGTGGAGATTCTCTCCGGAATCTTGTGGAGATTCTCTCCGAAGTCTCGTGGAGATTCTCTCCGGAATCTCGTGGAGATTCTCTCCGGAATCTCGTGGAGATTCTCTCCGGAATCTCGTGGAGATTCTCTCCGGAATCTGGCGAAGATTCCCTCCGGAATCTCGTGGAGATTCCCTCCGGAATCTCGAGGAGATTTCCTCCTGATACTTTTTAGAATATCAAACTCAAATCCATCATTATTAATGTATAATTGATAAGTAGTATCAACATCTGACCTATTGACCTCTCGTTGTAAGTGATATCCCCGACCAGAAGCACATAACAAGTCATAACAAAATTATGACAACTGTTATTAGAAATAAAAATGATTGATATAATTCTGTTATGAGGATTTTTCCATGCGAATATCCATAAAAAAATTGTATTACCATTTGTTATAATTTTACTATCTAAATTATAACAAAACTTGTTTTATTTAATCAAACAGACGTATAACAACATTTGTTATATTATGCATTGTAATATAATTGCCTCTAACATAATTTCGTAACACTTTTATTGCACGTTGTTACAAAAACCATTGTAACAAAATAACACAACCTGTAATAATTTTTTTTTCCCATCTAGTAGGTATTGCAGTCGGCATGCAATCGATCACTTAACTGAGAATAAAAACGTTTTTGTTCATAGCAAAGATATCGGCATAAACACAGATATCATATTGCGCCTACTTAGACCTATCATCGCTTGAACTCGTGCTCATACCACCAGTTATCTCTGCCTACTTGGACCTCACCGTACTCAAGATTCGTACCCTTGCTTCTTTTCTTCTTTCAACTCCCTCGCAGACTCGGTCGGTGGATTGGTAATTCGATAAACTAAAATTTGTGTGTCTACTGCGCTAATTTCCCCTCAGCTCGGTAATAAAGATGCCACTGCGCTCTGCTGCGCTGCATGATGCAGTCTCGGATTTCAAACAAACAAGTGCAATCGCACACGTCCGCCGCCGCCGTTCGTCTACGCGCCGTTGGCTGCCGGCAAACAGTAATGCACTCTAACATTAATCCAAACACAATTGTTTGACCGTAGATAGTCTGTGTTTCTTGCAGTGCCAGATACGCAGCATTCGTGGGTCTTATTCTAAAACGGAGAAAATTTAGAGAAACAAGACTACTGAGATTTGTACTAGTATATCATGTCTCAGGACATCATCAGGGATTCTAAACTATGCCTGGGATTCATAACAGAGCATTTTGGGGTCTCCAGTTAGCCTAGTGGTTAAGGCTATGGATCGCCAATCCAGAGACGGCGGGTTCGATTCCCGTTCCAGTCGAAAAAATATTCTCGACTCCCTGGGCCTCATAATATACAAATTCATGCAATGGCAGACAAAGAAAGCCCTTCAATTAATAACTGTGGAAGTGCTCAAAGAACACTAAGTTGTAGTGAGGCAGGCCAAGTCCCAGTGGGGACGTAAAGCCAATAAGAAGAAGAAGAAGAACAGAGCATTTTACTCTTGACGCATACTATGATTAGGTCATTTGAATCGTTTTCAAGCAAAACTTCTAGCGTGTACGTCTGCGTCTCTTACAAAAGTACAATTTAATTTTATCTTAACCAAACTCGGTTGATGCAGCTCGTGCAGCTCGGAGCTTGAAACGGCGTAGAATGAGACGCCAGAAACTAAGCGCGAAAACGTGTCCCGCATGAATTTAACGCTTTGCCATGTGCTGCGTATCGTCTTTTGGAATAGGTACCCTCCAACAACAGTGAAGCTCTAGTTTATGCGGGCGTAAATATAGCGCGTAAATAGTTGCATTATATAGTAAGTCGCAATACCTGATTACTGGTTATTACATAAAAATGAGTAAAGATCGACCTTTATTTTTTATTAATTATTGAAACGACTTTTATCGCAGTTAGTTGAAACCACCAGATTGAAATCGACTGTACAAATGAAATTTCTAGAAATACTATAAGCAGTACCGCACCGCATAGAAAAGACTTCAGGACTTCAGTATGCCACTAGAGTCCCCTGCAGAGCAATTCACAGATTACTTTGTTTACAATGTCATATTTGTATTCGGTCGTAAATTAATTCCCCGTCTGGAGTTTACTGCAATAACCCTGAATTGTGTCCACCGCACGAGGCTAGTTATGTACCAATATTCACACTTGTTGCGCATCATTGTTCAGTGTTTTCCGATGTGAAAATGCCTAGAAAAACAAGGATCTGCGCATGCCAACGTACACAGAGTAAGCCTACTTCAACGAGGCGACGAAAGAGCATCCGTCCATAGGCATTTGCAACCACAGCAAACAGCGCGCACGTACGTTGCTATGACAGCGGTTGCACCGTAAACAAATCGCGATTCCATGGTTGGTCGGTCAGTCCCATTCCGTACCGAACCGACACCGTGCTTCAATGTGACACATGTGACATTCTATAAATAATCATCGTTCAATCCTCACCGACTGTCGTCCGTCGCAGTAGTCGCAAACCCGATTTTGACGTACGGAATTCCGCACCCACGCACCTACGCTGGGTTGTCCATCTCCTCGATCTATCTAGTAGACACGTGTGAAGTTGTTCTTTGAAGTCGCCTACTGGGAGCTACCGAACAGTACTTCATCATCGCATCGCATGCTGCCTGCCCGCTTTCCGAAGCGTCTTGCGGAGTTGCGAAGGAAATGAACCAGAACTGTGTCATTTCCTCTCGGATCGTTCGCCGTTCGTTCCTGTTGTTGCTGCAATGCAATGGCCATACGCTAATTAGCGTGAAAACCGTAAGTCATCCACCGTGAAGTTTGTTCCCGAGCTGCACCTTTTCCACAAGCATCATATGCAAGAACATATCGTTTCGCTTCGAGTCGTAAATCAATTCCAATCGGGATTTCATAACATTGGGGAATGGGGGGTTAAATGAACAGGGGTTGTGTTTAAGGGCCATTCAAGCCTAACTTTACCAAACACCGTATCTAACAAAAACAACGAACGGAGAAAATCGAAGGGAAAGTTCACTGTTCCCATAGCAACTCATACATTAAGCATTTCAGAAATGTGAAAAATCCGTGTTTTTTTTTTTCACAAATCAGACCAAACATATCTAAGGTTCTGCAGGTCTAAAGGTCTGCAGAAGAGAGGCTCTCTTTGGTTTCCCTCTCTTTCGTTTATTTGAATTATGATGGTCTCCTTGCATAGAATGATGGTCAAAACAATCGTCTTCTGATTTGTACTGCAGAAGTAGTTGAAAAGTGTTGCATTGCAATAATTGAAAGATAAAGTGAACAAAGAGAGTCTGTCAAATGCAGATAGGACCTATTGAAATGTTTGGATGGTCTAACTAGATGTGAATTACATGTTATTTTTACTCCCATCGACTATCCAATTTACTCACACTAATTATCTCCCGCCGGTTGCATTTTTGGCTGAAGAAATAATTGAAAAATTTAAACTGCAATCTTTTACTAAATTTTTAGAACATGTTACCATCTACCATATTGGTAGGCAAAACAGAAGAATTATGCCACATTTTCACCAGAAATGACTAAAAATGTGGGTGTCCATTTTACTCCCACATTCCATAACCGTTTATGCTCGAATTTCGCAGGGTTCCTTGTACGATGATGAGTCGGAGTCAGTCTCCGTTCAAACGGGAGCATGTGTCAGTGAGCCATGTTTACCGACAACGACGGAGCAACTATTTGGCAATACGTATACCGTGAGAGCATTAGTAGTGTTCCCATTTTCATTGTTTACGATGTGAAACATGGGATTTCCTCTCTGTCATCAGTTTCGTCTAGAATCTAGATGACTAGAGGTCTACGCGTGTCTACGACGTCTACGGACGCCTTGTTTTCGCCGATGATGACTAGATCTTTCCGCACAATCTCTCTTGTCAGTAACAGCAGTAGGCTATGAGTAGTAGCTATGGATACATCCGTTATTACATTTCTTGTGTCGTTGGTCTAAAATAAGAATTACAAGTTCGCAGAGTACGTCGTCGCTACTGTATGCAACGCAAAGATCCGCAAGTTTGACCGCGAATGTAAATATTTATATGTGTCTTTCTTCCTTCGGTGTTTATGTTTATTCGCGCAGACCTTCTGGATTACTCGGATTGATTGAATGCTTCGGTTTCCTTTAAGTAAATATAGACAGACGTGCTGCCTGCCGGTGCGTATATTGTTTGTATACGTTTGCTTGTGCGAATCGAATAAGTTATTCGTAGTATAATCACCATTTTTAAAACCTATGGTGCAAAAACAAAATAATTATTCAAGAAATTTTGGGAAACCAGGGAATTTCGAACCACCGGAACGAAAGTGGAACTAACCTTACTTTTCGATTTTTTTTTAAATAGGTACGTAGTCAAATATTAAATACTCGTTAAGATGCCAGTACACAGGGTCAAATAATAGGGTAGAAATCTACTTCGTCATATGCGTTAAATCCCGTATTATCAGACGGGAAATAGCCGATAATTACAAATATTTCAACTTACCTTTGCCAATGGCTCATCAGATAAAAGCAAAAAGATGGCACTGGAAATCGAATAATTACGCGAAATTTCACGTTTCAATTTAACTCCAATAACGAGTATTCTCGTTTTTGCGTACAACGAAGACAATCACATCAAAGCAGCACCTAGCCGAATTTTTTTTCAGCACCATTCAATTCTCATTTCGCCAGATGCACTTATTGAACCAAACTTCAATTCAAACCCCACAAAAGCTCTGTTGCACTTCAAAGTTGGATTTCACTTCTGCAGATTGTAACAAAAGCTGCTCCAACTAATTAAATAAATCATTTTTTCCCGTCGATAAAATGTAAACAACAAGTTGTCTTCGTCTAGGAAGGATGCAAGCAAATGTGTGCGTGGATTTTCTCCATACGAAACATCGTATTTTACAACCACAAAGATAAATTTCTTCGCTGCACTGTGATGGCGTATTCTATGATCTGGTGGGTAGAAATAATAAATGCAAAAATTATTTCGATATTCGCACGCTATATCCATCGCAATGCAAAAGCTTTCTACTTAAAAGTAATTTGAACACGTGATTTGATTTGGATGGCGAAGAACTTGACCATCTTTTTTAGTGAACTCATAGTTTTTGACCATCCTATGTATCTTAATGTCACGTAGAAGGAGTGCCGGGAATTGAATTCAGGTTGTGCCCGAAATAGACGGAAATAGAATTAGAGAAATAATTATTCATTCTTATTGTTAGTTGGTCCTTTTTCCAGTCTAATGCCTCTGAATGGATTTCTCGTAGGTGCATATCAATTTTCTAAAGTACTTCGAAGTTCAAAAATATCTGTAGAAATTTTCTTTTTTTTTCTAACCCTGAAATTATCTCAAAATGTGGTCTTGGTTACCTCTAAAATTTTACGATGTTTTAAGGTGATTACGATTAGCAAATGCCATGTAGACACTGACGAATCTGGAAGTTAAAATCCATCTAGAAATTATTAATTGATCCAGAAATTCTATTTGAATTTCTTTCTGGAACTTCTTTTGAAATACCTCTTGGAATGCCTTCCAGGTTCCAGGATTTCTCACAAGATGCCTTCCATAGTTCCATATAGTTTCAAGCATTCTATCTGGTATTCCTTTTTTTTATTCCTCCCAGTGATTTTTTCAGATCCCTACCGCTATTTTTCGAAGCTTTGAATTTCTTCCGTAGGGTATTCCGGTGTTGCTTCCACAGTCCCGCAAGGGATTTTCCCGGAGTTCTTGCTGCGTTTTCCCAAAGAAATTTTCTCCCAAAAAAAAATCGTGGAATATCTTCCACGATTTATCCCGAGATCTCCACAAGAGTCCTCTCAGATGTTGACGTGGATTTTCTCCTAGAGTTTCTCTCAGGATTTCTCTTGAAAACTTTTCGCGTTTCCTTGCGGTGTTCCTCTTGGGACTTCCCCAGGAGGTCTTCAACACAAGCTATTCTAGGGATATCTAGTAGTGGTCCTCCAAGGATTTCTTATGGAGTTTTTCATTTTTTTTTTGCAGGAGTTCCTCCCGGGATTTATTTCGAAGTTTCTTCTGTAATTTCTTCAAGAAATATCTGAATTTTCCTAGAGTTTCACCCGGGATTTCTACAGGAGTTTTAGCCCGGATATTCCCTAAAGGTTCTCAGGGGATTTTTTTTTAAGTTTCACTTGAGATTTCTCTTGAAGTTTCTCACGTCTCTCAGAAGATTGATTGTGATGTAAGTCCTGGGATATCTCACAGAGTTTCTCTTGACTTTCTCCTAAGTGCTCTTTCTGGAATTTCCTCATGTAAAAATATCTTTGATGAATTTCTGAGATCATGCTTGGAGCCATAACTGCATGGATCTTTGGGAGATTTTCTAAAGGAATCTTGAAGAAATTCTTGTAGAAATGCTTGTAGGAGTTTTTGAAGGAATTTCTAAAGGAATCTTTGATTGATATCGGTGCGCAATTTATTTACAACAAGCAGCTAGGCCTTTTCACACGTTAGGCTAGAAGTACTTGGAGGAATTACGTAAAATGTTCTCGAAGAAAATTTTAAAAGTAAAGGGATTTATGACAGAATTTACTACGAAATGCCTGGATTATTTCTCAAAGAAATCAATGGCGGAAACTCCAAAGAATTCCTCTGAAGTTCTTTTGTGCAAATCAAAAAAACAAACTTTAATGGCATTCCTATAGATTTTCTTGGAATTTGTGCAAGAGGCCATGGAGGGATTTCTGTAGGATCCCCTGAGGAAAACCGTTGAGAAATACCAGAAGGAATCTTTTCTACATATATTGAAGAATTCTTTGGAGAAACTCTTGAAGACTTTAAGAATCCCTGCAGGTTGATAAAAAAAAGCTTGAAGAAATTCCTAAGAAATCTTTGAAAGGACTTTTAGAAAAATCGTTTGAAGTACTGCAAAAAGAACGCTTGAAAAATTTCTTCGTTTTTGGAAATTTTTAGGAAATTCTCAATGGAATTCTTGGGAATATTATCGACACAATTACTTTAGAAACGCTTGGAGAAGTTCCCGAAGCAATCGCTGGAGCAACTTTTGAAAGAATTTTGTATGATGTCCTTGAAATAACTCCTAGACGATTCTTAAAAGTATCCTAAGAAGAATTCTTGGTGAAACTTTTCATGGAATACTTAGTAAAAATACCTGATGAAATCATTAGAAAAAACTTCCTAGAGGTTTCGTGAAAGAAATCTGGAAGAATCCTTGGTGTTATCACCAAAGAAATCTTTAAAGGTATCAATAAAAAAAAACATGATGAAAACCTTGGACAAATTTCGGAACGGTTTTTGAAGGAATTTCAGGATAATTTTTTAAAGATATTTCTGTGAATATTCTTGAATTTTTTTGCGGAACTTGTATAAACATGATATGACAAAATACTTGCATGATTTTTGATAGATTTTATTACAATATTATTGGTGGAATTCCTGAGGAATTCACGTTTAAAATGTTTAATGGAAGACTTGGAGAATTGTTAGTTAAAATCTTTTAAGATATTTTAGAAGAAAAATTAAATAAATTCTGAACGAATCTTTTAAGAAATCGCAACAGGTTTTCTTGGATGAACAACTAAAAAGATCTTCGGAAAAATTCCAGATGGAATTTTGGGAGGTATTTCTAAAAGCCTTTTTGAAGGAATTCTTTTAGAATTTCAAATAAAGCTTTGGTAGAACCCCTAAAGCAATCCCTGGAGAAATTCTAAAAGAATTCCTCGGTAGAATTCTTGTAAATATGTTAAAATGCATCAAACAAGAAATGCTTGGATTGTTGATTTTTGAAACTTTTGCAGGAGTTTCTAAGAAGATCCTTGAAAAAATCTGAAAGAATCTATGTATATTTTCAATATTTTTTTTAAATATATACACTCAATTTGTCAATTAGCAACATTTCGTGCCTTCTAATTACAAGTTTTTCCAGTATACACTCCCGGTCAAAAGTTTGGGGTCACCCCCTCAAAAACATGTCATATTTTTAGGCCCATATCTCCGCCAATTTGCGTCCGTTTTCAAAACTCTAGGTTTTATTCAAAAGATAATAAGTCAAAGAAACTTTGAACATGATTTAAAAGAAACTTTTTCAAAAAAATTTGTATGTAAACCCGAGCAAAGTCCAACAACAAAATTACAGCAAATCGAAAACATGATTTGTATTCAGCAACAAATTGATATCACATTTTGATATCATTATATCTTTACTTAATTTGATTTCAAATTTTGCTTTCGGTTTGCTGTCATTTTGAATTAATGTAAATATTTTGTGTTACGATAGTTTTTAAATCTTTTAGTAAACTATGTGAAGTTATTCTAGGGATATATCATTAGTGCAATTGTATTATTGCATTTAGAATTTGATATCAAACGAAAAACACTACATTTGACGATTTTTCATTTTTCTTGCGCTGATAACAAAAACAGTTATCAATTTGCTATCATCGATAGCAGGAATGATTTTCAATTTGCTGTCACAGGAATATTTTTCTGCTCTCATTTTTGATGTTTTAACCGTTAAAACGACCAAAACGACAACAACCTGAGTTATCAAAATTTGCAATATCACAACATCAAAATTAGTTTTCAATTTGCTATCAGACTTTGCTCGGGAACTTAACCCAAAGTTGCCAAATTTTCTAAAAGATGAATATAAACTTACGGCAGTGTCGCTGGAATTTATGTCGACCAAATTTTAAGATGAGAGCGGTAATATGACTCATTTTCTATTAGCTTTCAACTGCTTTTTACAGAACTTAGCTAAAAAATCTTCTTGGCTTATTTGAAACAAAATGAATGATACTTACTCCATAGACATTGAACCACACATATTTGTTAAAATTTACATACTAAAACTTAACGTAAAGTTGCCTCATTTTTTGAAGTGTGGTGAAATGTGTTAACTTTACATAAAATTTTTAATAAAAATTTAATAAAAATAAAAATAAAAATATTTTTTTTATGTACAAAAATCGTTAAATACGTTAAGTTAAAGACATCAAACGTAAATTTAGTTAATTATCTTAGAAATGAGCCAAAAATAATTAAAATTGAACTATAGATGACGAAGATATCACCAACTCACTTTTCCATGTTTTACGAAAGTGACCCCAAACTTTTGGCTGATACATCATATTGAGGGGTGACCCCAAACTTTTGGTCGATGACATGAAGAGTAAATTTATTTAATAACTTTTTTCTAGATTTTTTAGCTAAGTTCTGTAAAAAGTAGTTGAAAGCTAATAGAAAATGGGTTATATCACCTCTCTCATCTTAAAATTTGGTCGACCCAATTTCCAGCGACACTGGCGTAAGTTTATATACATTTTTTTAGAAAATTTGGCAACTTTGGGTTAAGTTTACATACAAAATTTTTTGAAAAAGTTTCTTTTAAATCATGTTCAAAGTTTCTTTGACTTATTATCTTTTGAATCAAAACTAGGGTTTTGAAATCGGACGCAAATTGGCGGAGATATGGGTCTAATAAAATGACATGTTTTTGAGGGGGTGACCCCAAACTTTTGATCGGGAGTGTACTTAAGGCGAAACTGGAAACATTTCCTCACTTTTTGGTTTTTGATTTTTTTATTAAATAACGACGCAATATTTTCAAAATCGGTTTTCGTACACATGTAGAGTATGGATCAAGGTACAGGGGATAGACAAAATGATCGGGACAGGCAAAATTTTTACTTTTCCAAAAATGTTCAACTAGCTGTAACTTTTCGAGAAGTGTATCAAATATTCTCAAATATTCACTGTAAGTTCATCAACTAGTTGTGTATCAGTGGACAAAATTTGGAAAAGATCGGGCTATTCTGAACGAAGTTATAAAGATTCTAAAAAAAATGTATTATTATCCGATAGCCAATTTTTAGCTGTTATATCTCCGGATTCAATGGACCGAATGCAATGAAATTTTGACCATTTAAGACTTATATAATGAGCTCTGAAAAACGTTATATAACAGAAACAGAAATATAACAGAAAACAGAAAAACGGAGATATAACAGCTCAAAATTGGCTATCGGATAATAATACCTTCTTTTAGAATCTTTATAACTTCGTGCAGAATAGCCCGATCTTTTCCAAATTTTGTCCACCGATACACAACTATAGTTGATGAACTTACAGTGAAAATTTGAGAATATTTGATGCACATTTCGAAAAGATGCAGCTAGTTGAACATTTTTTGAAAAGTAAAAATTTTGCCTGTCCCGATCATTTTGTGTATCCCCTGTATCTTTGGATTTTTTTTTGTGGCGGAATATGTTTTTCGTTTTTGCAGAAACCATTTTTGAGCAAAATTTCGCAAAAAAAATGGTTTCTGCAAAAATGGAAAACGTTTTCCACCACAAAAAATTCAGAAGATAACTTGATCCATACTCTACATGTGTACGAAACCCGATTTTGAAAATATAGCTTCGTTATTTAATAAAAAATCAAAAACCAAAAAAATGAGGAAATGCTTCCAGTTTCGCCGTAAGAAATCCTTTCGTGATGTAATTTCTAAAGAATTCCCAATGGGTATCCTTTATGAAATCTGAGCCTTGCATTAATCACTCAAAGGATGCGAAACTTCTGAAGAAATTATTTGATTTTTTCATGATTTCATGATCCTCAGAGAATTTTTTTATTGATTTTTTTGGAGGAACCTCGGGAGGAATTATTAATATATTCTGATGAAATTCTTGACTGAAATGCTCTATGGATGCTTATAAGGACTTTTCAAAAGATTTCTCGAAAAAATTTTGAAAGAGTCCTCTCAAAAATCGCAATAGGTGCTTTTAGAAGAGTTCCTACAGGAATGCTAGTAGAAAATCCTGAAGGAATCTTTGGGGAAGCTCCAAGACTAGATGGATTTTGAAGAATTCTTAGGAGGAATTCCAGAAGGATTCTTCGAAAGAATTTCCATAGATTTTCTTCGCCCTACCAATTTGGTTCCGCACCGGGCCCCTAAATTCTTAGCTACGGCACTGCACTGTATACAGTATCCATGTAAGTTCAGTTTCAAAACTGTGTAAGAAATTTAACAGCCATATGGTCTGTGAATTTACTGAATGTTTTTATTGCTGAGTGTTGTGTAGGTATTTTTCCTTTTTAAAAGAAATTACAGTGGGAATTTCGAAGCTTTTTCTTGCAATTAAGTAAAAAAATGGAAATGCGCATGTTTTATTCTCGATAAATTGAATTGAGTTTATAATTTTCAAAATTCCCTCTGCAAAAGCTTCAAAAAATTAGGGAATTTCATTTTGTTTTTTGTTTTTATTTTGGTGTCTACTTAAGGGCGAACGGGACGGTCGGGGAAATACCCGCCATTGCTCTGTTGCTACTAAGATGGTAATCTCAGATTCTACTTCATATTTTGGAACAACTTGCAGTGCATACGCTGATTGTTTTTCAGCATCTGCAGTGCGATAGAACTCGAGATTACCATCTTCAAAATCGCGAGGCAAATTGTTAGAAAGAGAGGCAAGATAGGAAACATTTCACGGCGTCCCGTTGCACCTTTACCATCATGGGACTCGCTTCGTTACAGCTACCTTCTCAGGGGACTCACTGTTCTGACTTCTTCTCCCAGAGGATTCACTTGGATACAATTCACTCTCGAGGGACTCGCTGTTTAGCTTACTCTCTCATGCGACTTGCTTTGTTATAGCTACCCTCTTGGGGGACTCACTATTTTGGCTTACCCTCTCATGGGAATCGCTTTGTTATAGCTAACAAAGTGAGTTCCTTGAGAGGGTAATCCAGAACAAGCTCCCGATAGGGCCGCTGTAACAAAGTTAGTCCCTGAGAGGGTAGTCTATCTCAGACACTCACTTTGTTACAGCTACTCTCTCGGGGGACTCACTGAGGGTAGCTGTAACAAAGTGAGTCCCCTGAGAGGATAAGCCAGAACAAGCCCCCGAGAGGGTAGCTGTAACATAGTTAGTCCCTGAAAGAGTAGTCCATCTCAGGGACTCACTTTGTTACTGCTACCCTTTCGGGAGGACTCAATATTCTGGCTTACCCTCTCATGGGACTTGCTTTGTTACAGCTACCTTCTCAGGGGACTCACTAAGGGGGAGCTGTAACAAAATGAGCTGCCTGAACGGGTAAGCCAGAACAAGCCCCCGAGAGGGTGGCTGTAGCAAAGTTTGTTCCTTAGAGGGACTCAGGGACACACACAGCTTCCCTCTCGAGTGACACACTGTTCGGTCAGCTAGAACAAGGGACGTACTCTGTTACAGCTACTTTTTCGGGGACTCACTATTTTGGCTTACCCGATCAGTGGACCCGCTTCGTCACATGTTGGTCTAGATACACTGTTGGAGGAAATTAGGACACTGCCTCCAATAGGCTGAAGTATCGTGGTGTAATGGCGCCTTAAAACGACTTTTATCAAAATGATCTGCAATGTTAATCAAAAACAAAGCAGTTTGCTGCTGAAACCGTTGACTCACACGACTCAAAGAATGAGCCTGAATGAATGATTCCTTGAACAAACAGCTAATTAGTAGATATCTACCCAACAGTAGAAACTTTTCGTTTTTCTTAGCGCCGCCGCTGGCCGTTACAGTAACGTTGTGTTCGACCATTTACCTGTTTGCAGCAATTTAGTAGACCATCGAGGGCGTCAACGTTTTTACCCTATCGTCGACTTGGAACTCCCCCTACCTAGGTTCGGAAATTCAAATCTATCCATCTGCTTTCTTTCAATTTCTTGCCATTACCCCACCACCACCATTCGTTCACTTACGTGTTATACAGTGAGCCGGGCAGAGGCAGCCAATTGTGATGTGAGAAGATTTTCATTCACAACAATCGGGCTTTCGTCGAAAACTGGACAGTAGAAGCTGGAATCTCTAGTTTGCTGATCGCTTATTTATAGGTAGCAGAGTTTCATGGCTTACTCGATGAAGGACACACGGGAGAATATCTCACATTTGCATTTCGTCGTTTTGAAATCTGTTGAGTGCTATTTCGGGAATCATTTATTATTGCACATCGTCCATCGAAGCAGCCCACTCGGCGAAAAATTTCTACAGCAGCAAGCAGCGTACTAGACACTCGCTCCAACCCCCATTAAAACCTGTGAAAACTAGTGCCAAAGAAGAAGGCACGGGCGGGAATCCCGGCAGATACCTAATTAGTGAAAGCTAAACAAAACGTGATCTTTCGTGTGCCAACAGCGTCAAAATATCCCGAGTATTCGGCTAGTGAGTGAGAGGCTGAAGAATTAGAACATCGTATAGAATGAAAACAACTAGATCAGTGGCGTTATAAGCAAAAAAAAAGAAACACCAGCATCGGAACACGAAAAAGGGATTTGTTTTGATTGGTGACCTGAGCGGTGCGGTGAATCATCGTTGTCTGATAATAGCTACACACATCGTCGCACGTGTGCCCGAGTGGTGGCCGTTGCACAAACGTCGGCATAACAAATGAGTAGCGATCGTCATCATGTCCGGAATTTTCAAATATACTCCCAATCGGGCGGCGGCCAGCACGCCCAACCGCCGGTCGGCGTTCGGACTCGGATTCGGGTAAGTTTTTTTTGTGTGTGAGACGAACGAATCATCCGTTGCATTCTGAATGGATGGAATGCAATAGTGGGGATTAGAAGAATTCTAATTTTTAGGTCTTTGATCATCGTGGTGTCACAGTGGGCTTATATGGTGAAAATGGCCAAATTATTTCAGCATAATTGTGAAGGATCGCAGGACAAACTTTGAATGGACTTCCAAGGGAAAAACCAAGCATGCCAATATCTTTAAATTTTGTCCCACTGTGCATCGTCGGCTTAATATACGCCAAGTGGTACGAGTGCAAGTTCCATCGATGGGATCATCATTCCATCTTCGCTCTATCATCGCGCTTCTGGCGTGTAGTAATCTGATGAAGCAAATGCTTTCTTTTTATACCTTCCGACACCTTCCGGCAAGCGTCCGTGCATACCAAATTTAGACCATTGACTGACATTTTATATCCAAATGAATTTCTACGCCTGCTTATATGCTGCTATCATGTATTGTCTATAGTCCCTTATTATGCTCCTTACATTATCCGTTATGTCTACCCTTAAAAAATGCTTGAAGTCTCAGTGAGCATTTTTTTTTCATTTGTTTTGTCCTGTAAACGTGATGTTTTATTATTTTATATTTTGTATAGGAAATGTGTCCTCGACTTTAAAGTTTTTTATGCGTGTTTTGAACTCTTCATTTCGTCATCCTGCTTGCTTTCAAGTTACCGATATCAAACAGGTGGTTTTCCGTAATATAATGTATAAATCATTTAAGTTATATAAATTATATGATATAAAACTCATTATTTAATTTTCGATCTTCATTCGCCTTTCCTTCAGAATGTCACATCATTTGGAAACCACTGACATTATTGCAAGCATTAATGGCATCACCTACCAAGAGAAATTCAGATCAAATAACTGTTTTCTATCTCACTAACAGAAACAACTTATTAAAACAACTGTGTAGATGTTACGATATACAAAGTTTCTAGTAACAATAGATGTTGCACTAACATTTCCCTTTCATGATAACTGTATGAACAAGGCCGATGTTATTATTGACTTTTGAAAGCTTAGGACTCTCAAAATGCACACTGAGAATAGTAAGCTAATCAAAGACTTTTTTAGCTCTATGTTCATTTTGAATTGTTCCAGTCAATCAGTGGAAAGCAAAAACAAATTGCATGATCATCTCTTCTCATGTTTTCTTCGTTGCCCTGGCGTTGCGTTGCCCGTTCTACAAGCTTAATAAGTTCATTGAATGCTTCTGGCTTGCGTTCAACACCCTGCCCGAGCAAAGTCTGATAGCAAATTGAAAACTAATTTTGATGTTGTGATATTGCAAATTTTGATAACTCAGGTTGTTGTCGTTTTGGTCGTTTTAACGGTTAAAACATCAAAAATGAGAGCAGAAAAATATTCCTGTGACAGCAAATTGAAAATCATTCCTGCTATCGATGATAGCAAATTGATAACTGTTTTTGTTATCAGCGCAAGAAAAATGAAAAATCGTCAAATGTAGTGTTTTTCGTTTGATATCAAATTCTAAATGCAATAATACAATTGCACTAATGATATATCCCTAGAATAACTTCACATAGTTTACTAAAAGATTTAAAAACTATCGTAACACTAAATATTTACATTAATTCAAAATGACAGCAAACCGAAAGCAAAATTTGAAATCAAATTAAGTAAAGATATAATGATATCAAAATGTGATATCAATTTGTTGCTGAATACAAATCATGTTTTCGATTTGCTGTAATTTTGTTGTTGGACTTTGCTCGGGTGTATATTCCTTGAAAATTCAACATTCCCATTATTTAAAGTTACTGTGTTTGAGACTCGTGCCTATATACTGTTTCACATTTTATGATATTTAAAATTGTGTGCTACTTCTCGGTCATCCTTGTCTACCAGAAGTATTCGTAAAGAACGTGTTTCTTAGATATTGCACCCATATGGCACTGATGAGTAGAAAGCAACTTGCAAACCAATCAAAGCAATCTCATGTTTTACACAGCACATTGAATGTCAACTTGTTAAAGCTTATGAGTAGTAAATACATTTGAATGATGGTATTGGAAACCGTTCGTGAAAACTGTCAACTTTTTTTTATTTAGCTCAACAGCTTCCAACGCTTTCCTTTAGAGCAACAGATTCAGAGATTCTTTTGAATGCCTATATAGCATCGATTCAATCTGCTGTTGTTTCACTCAATTTTTTTATCCTTTTTTTTGTGCAAGAAATCTTTTCCGTTCTCTGCCTTTGCCTATCAGAGAAACGTTTTGTTTTGGTTTACTGCCTATTTCCATCAGAAACCCTGTACTTTCATCTCCGCCCATGTCCGTCGGAGACTACTTCTATTTAAATTATCTACGGCCTTCTGCCCTTGTCCGTCAGAAGCCTTTTTTACGTTAAATTTTATACATTCTACTACCAACTACGCCATTGTAGTAATCTGATGAAGCAAATGCTTTCTTTTTATACCTTCCGACACCTTCCGGCAAGCGTCCGTGCATACTAAATTTAGACCATTGACTGACATTTTATATCCAAATGAATTTCTACGCCTGCTTATATGCTGCTATCATGTATTGTCTATAGTCCCTTATTATGCTCCTTACATGGCGGTCACTCTAGTTCTAGTATATTGAATGCGATACGCCGATGCGGAAGTGCCAATAAAATTCTAGCTGCCCCGTATACTACTCGTACGAGAGCTCATGCTAGAGTCATCAAAATTTGATAGATCCATTAGTGACGAGGGGAAGAGAAAAGTGCACCCAAATTAATGTGTTGTTTTATATTTCGAGTGGGAAGGGTTTTAAATATTTAGCAATCCAGTGAAGTCGGTCCTCTGGGAAAAAGGTGATCTGGTTTTTTCTAGCAAATGTTCCATTAGATTTCTCAACATCCATACTTGGTTGTATAGTATCCCTATGGGATGGAGGTTGAACCACCCGCTACGACCTCACCGTCAAGCTTACCATGCACCTATTAAAATTGTTTTGTATTGATTCTGCGCTTCGTTTGAATGATTAGCAGGGGTTTAATCCAAAAGTGTTAAAGGTTAAAGAAGGATTCATCATTCATCGCCCCATATCTCACAGCAATGCACTAAAATTCTAGGGCCTGGCACCCCCGGTACCCCCAGTAGTTTCGCCTATGGTTAAGGGTGGTCATTACTTCGAGGCTTGAGGGTATCATAGTGGAACACTATCAGTTATCACATACACTGGTAGAATCCATCTATGTGAATTATATTTAGGTACCATCATTGAGGAACATTACCTAAAAGGTATTTTGTTCAACGCCTTTTGTATTCAGCATTAGCGTGGTGCTGACGGAGGTGCTCAACCGCGCGAGGTTAAAACCCATCAGAAAACTTTCTTGAAATCCTCGTAGGCTTGCATTAAACTCTACTGAAGCCCTTGAAGCCCACTGGAATGCTTTGAAGCTAACTTTACATTCTATAGAACACCCCAGAAAATCTTGCCATTTTCTCGCTTACCGCCGAGTATTGTGTTCACAGCATCTTACGTTCAAAGACACATTTTCGACTCCCTTCAACGTTCAAGACTCAGGGTGTATAGAGCAACTGGAAAGTCCAATGTCTTACACAGCGTGATTTTGTCTTAGTCTGCAAACTACGGGACTTCAGATGGTTATAGAACTGCTACGAGCTTCGTAAAGTACACAAATTTATCCACTATTTCTATTTTTTTACCATTCAACATCACTCACTATTGGATCCACGCTGTCTACTGGTGATCATGTGTTCCATCTTGTTGATGTTGATTGTGAGACCTATTCTTGCTGTCTTTCTTGTAAAAGTCACGAACGCTTTTCCCACGGTTCGACGGTCAATTCCGATTACATCGATATCGTCCGCATAACCTTGGAACGTGTTCGACCGTATGACAATGATAATGTTCACTTGCATTTTGACTGCTTGTTGTTGAACAACAAATTCGAATAATCATTACTCTGCTTCATTCTGTCTAAGGTTACGACGCCGAAAGATCGGCCAAAACTCGAATACTTGCCCTCGATTTATTCAGCGTTGTACAAATCAACCTAATCAGATTCGATGGAAAACTATGTTCTATCATAAGCTATTACGCTTATTTGAAGTTGATTAACAGATGGTGGGCCTGCAAGACGTGCTTTCGGAATTTACCTTGGATTTGTCAGAGAGTAAACAGTTGATACCCCAACGCACTATGGGGCGGCTCCATACAAACTCGTGGCCAAAAATATTTTCGCGTCAATTTCATAATGTCTTGCTCCTATTCGTAGGGTTTATGCCTTAAAAATATGAAAAACATATTGAACAGGTTGTTTTAACAAGACAGCTTCAAACAGCTAAAATTATAAGGGCATTGCATACTTTTAGGCGTTTAAGGATTTCTGTTCTTATTTTCAAAATGTATTCCAATTCGTAAAAACACGCATCGCTAAGAGATTCAATACCAGATTTAGACTGCATTATGATTGATCTACCGAGAAAAGCGGTCACGACGACCAAATGTTTCCTCAGGATAGTTAATTACCAATAGGATGATTTTATATAGCAATACCTCAATCATCACCGACAACTTGATTGGAATTGCAGAATAGCAGCTAGTAGCAGCCAAATTTGATTTCAATGTCTCCCAGGGATCCTTAAGAAAGACACAGAAGTAGTCTCGAAGCGAAACTTTGCGAAACTTTTTTTGTATGGAACGGTTTGTATGGGGAAAATTTGTTTATTTTGAAGTGGCATCATTTATTAGTTTTACAATCAACTTTTCTAAGTTTGATATGTCATTCGAAAGGTTTATAAGTAAACTTTAAGAAACTACTTTAAAAGTTCAACATTTTCTATTTAAGCCGAAGATATGCGAAGATGAACAATTCAATCATTTTACCAAAAAATGCCAATGGTCTCATTCTGCTGCAAATATCTCGATAAGTATATGAATTAGCAAACTCATATTCTAGGGTTTACTGGTCCAAGTGGTCTACTTGCAACTACCGAACCTAAATCTCAAATTGAAAAAAGTCAATTTTCGATTTTTGGCCACCTGAATCCCCTTAGTGCAACGACCGTATCAATCTGTTACACAGAATACGTGACATGGAAGTGTGCGTCGATTCGAAGAATGTTGTTTCTCCGTAATCGATCATTGACGCAAACTTTCCCGCTACTCACCTCATCATAACAAAAGCGCCACTGTATATCCCTTTCGGGACGAAACAGCACAATTATGATGTTATCAATTTCTATTATCTATTATTGTATCTCTGAGCCTCAGAATCAATTAGTATTGCTAGCAAAATACATCATAATAAGTTTAACAAAAAGTTAAAAACCATTCCAAAAGCTAAAAATATAACAGTCGTGTTTTCAAAAATATTTGTTCAATCCAGGTGTGCAGAGATAAAAATGCGATAGAAAAAGAGTAGTTCTGCAAAACGGAGAAGAAAAGTTGTACCGTAAAACGGGGTATCTTTGATAATGCGGGTAACTTTGATAGTGCGACAAACATTGTGTAATTTATCTTATAACTATGATTCCTTCAACAAGTTAAGAAAAAGGTAAACGTTAATCAATTCTATAGATATTAAAGTTCATCTTAGACGAATTTTCATTAAAATCTAGTTTATATGCAACTTTTTGGGCAAAAAATAAAAATTGTTGATATTTTTGTCATTTATCAACCCCTTTAAACAATCTGCTGTATGACTTCGTTAAAACTATTTTTTCAATGAATGGACTTTTATTCTCGATAGATTCATCATAGTAGATTCCAAATCTGGCCTTGAATCTCTTAACGAAGTGTGTTTTTACGAAATGGAAGCAATTTCGTAAATTGGGATATTAATCTCCATACATTGATAAACGCCTAAAAGTATGCAATGCCCTTGTAATTTCATGTAGATAAATATGTGTTGTTCAAAATTTGTTAATAAAACATTAAAACTACCCAAAAAAAGAAAACTAACCATGAATAGCATGTAATCATATGTTGATGTACCGTTAAGCAATTATTATTACAAAATTAATGATTTTTGATAGCTAAATTTATTGTGTTTTGCACTCAATACTCCACAAACTCATTTTTATATGAAGAATTTAGTGAAAAATCAATGTTTTGATATAAAAAATCTATCTAATATATTCCACAATCCTTCTCTCATCATGTTCATACTCCTAAGATTTCAATCTGTGATTGTTTTTTGAGATTTGATGTGTTTTTAGGGCATTATCAAAGTTACCCCAAAATGAAAATCTGATTTTCGGTTAGATGAAAAACTAAAAGTTATCCAAAATATTTCAGTTTATCGAATCTTTTAATTGCAATTGATAACTGATACCCCAGTACTTGTTTTAAAAATGTAGAACTCGGGGAAATACTGTTACATGTAAAAATATTGAGAAAATTCGCTGAAAAACTATCAAAGTTACCCCATTTTACGGTACCTAATTTGTTGACAAACCCAAGATTTCTGAATAACCAAAGTGGGATCAGTACAATTGTGCGGGCCCGTGCCAAAGGCGTTCGATGTTTCAAAGGAAATTGTTTACTTTGAGGCGCTTTATGGTGTAGAATATTGATCGTAATTATTAAATAACTACAAAAGCGTAAATTTCTCGATTTTGCTTAGGCTAACCAAACCAAGTGGAAATTACATGGTTTGATTAGAGTCAGTCTAGTTAGAGTCTGGCGGACTGTCACTTTCGATCGGAGCCAATCGAGCATGACGTCATGGTGTAGCATTTATCGGTGAGGACACTATGACGTCATGCTCGATTGGCTCCGGTCGAAAGTGACAGTCCGCCAGACTCTAATTATAGGGACTCTAGGTTTGATTGCTTTGACATTCATGCATACAACAAAGGAAATCCACATGCTCCGGTGGGAATTGAACCCACGACTCCCAATTCGCTAGACGGGCGCTTTTTTCCTCCAAGCTACGGAGCCACTTGACCATCTCCGTCCCCTGAAGGCACAGAACTGAACTCAATTCCACTGACGCACATAGTTTGTTACTTCTTTTCAATGAATAACAACACTAATTGTCATACCGATAAGTCATCGGATAGACAGTGCTCGAAGCTCACGACAATTTTCGAAAATAGGGGACGGAGATGGTCTGGTCTAGCTTGGAGGAAAGAAGCGCCCGTCTAGTGAATTGGGAGTCGTGGGTTCGATTCCCACCGGAGCTTTTTTTCATAATTCAAATCTCAATTTGTTCATCAAACACGTGTTTCTGTTATGTGCATGAATGTCAAAGCAATCAAACGTTATTATCGTGGAGATTCCACCTGTTTAAGCGAGGTATGCACTTCAAACGGAATCACTCAAGTAATTTTCGTTCAGTGCATTATTTTTCCATAACCGAAATGGTCAAGAAATTTAACACAGCAAGCCCCATTTGATTTCACTTTTCGTTTCAGCTCCGTACTAGGATTCGGAATAAAGCGACGCTTGATTATTTCTTGAGCGATTCCTTGCCTGAATTTCCCACGCAGCGAGATAGGCCAAGAAATTTCTTGCGATCAGCGTACTACCCATTAGACTCCTGCGCGAAAATTAGTTGCGTAGCCCGACAGATGTAAAACCAGACCGCGTCCTGGCTAATATTTTACGCTGTCTTGTTAGGTACACATTTGGTGATAGTTTTGCATTGTAAACAAACATTTATAACACACCTACGCTGAAAATGAGCCTAATCATTTATTTGCGTCGGAATCTATAAAGCTTCACAACTGGCAATACTACAAAAGTTTTTAGTTCAGTTATTTTGCCATATAATTTCAACTCATGCATCACGAAAATATCGATATTGATACAGGATAACTGTAAGCGAATGAAATAGATACCTATATTGAATAGATAACGACTACTAAAAAAACAGGAAATAGCCTGTCTCATGACAATGCAGTTTACTACAGAAACGTCTACCTGATTCAAAACTATAGGGTGTCCCAGAAAGTATGGGCACAACTTTGCAGCTCTGCCATTTGGGAATGGATGCATAAACAAACTTTATTTTCACACATATCCTGCCTTAATATATCAACATCAAATGCCAATTATTAAAACTTGCATTTCACACTTCGTTTGAATGCGGTAGAACATCCCCTGAAAGACCTTTTAAAACTTCTGCACAAATTGGTATATTTTTCAAAAACATCGCTTAACTAATTGTTTTCTACGCATGAAATTAAGCTCGATAAAAATTTCAAAAAATATATCCGTGTATTCTACACGTATCTATTATAAAACCCTTTGTTTGAATTGAAAACTTATACTTTTGGACCTGAAAAATGGATTGAAACACCAAAACCGATATTTTTGAAAACACGTTTTTCTTATAGTTGAAAACAAGCTTCTAAATATATATAACAACATGCAGAAAATTACATTTTTATTTCACTATAAGTAAAATAAATGCTTCAGCTTTATAAAGTGTAAATTGAATTATTTTTATTCTCGTCAGAACATGTTTCAAAACTCGAATGTCTGTGGGCATGTCTCATCCAGAAAAAGAAAAGGTGAATTTTTGAGTATTCTCAAAATTCTGAAATACCCGTACGCACAGGCAAAACATATTTTTATAAAAAAATTCAATCAACCGTCTAAGGAAACATGTTTTCACATGTATCATGTGAAAAAAAAAATCGAAAAAAATGTTTTGAATTTGGATCTTTGGCAAAACCGTAAAAAAGTAGTTTGTGCAGAAGTTTTAAAAGATGTTTCTTCATTTTAAACATTCTGCATACAAAAAACCCTTTTTAATGTATAAACTCTTTACAGGAATCAATTAAAATACTGTGAATAAAAATACAAAAATATAAAAATTGTTGTTTGTTAAGAATATTATTGTATTTTCGCTATACAAAGTTGTGCCCATACTTTCTGGGACACCCTATATTTCTTATCTTCCCTTACTCTCCCACTTTTGCTCACTGTAAATTTAAACTTTTTTTATTCAGTAAAGATCATGATGAGAGTGTCTGCATTCGATTTCCGATCGCTCCAAGAACTTTTTGGAAGAGAGAAACCCATACATGGCGTTGGATTAATCTATCAATTTTTGACATTACTTTGCCCTAGCCTATTTTCTTATAACTAACTAATATATGGTTTGTTACATTATCGGAGACTCATATTGCCCTCTAAGAATGAAGTAATGCGTGACAGTTATTTGGAGGAATCCAGTCTCAGGAATAATCTCGGTAGAAATCTTAGGAAGAATCCCTTTAGAATTCCAGGAGAAATCTCTGAAGAAATTCAGTAAATAATCCCTGGACGAATCCTGGAAGAATACTGTGAGGAATCCATGAAAGTATCCTTCAGGAATCCCCAAATGAATCAATGGATGAATTCTGGCAAACGCAAAACCCCTAGAAGAATCCTAGACCCTGTAGGAATCTTGGAGTAATCCCTGATGGGATCTCTTGGAAAATCCCTTAAAAAATCCGAGAGAAATTTCTGTATGCCTTAAAGATTCCTATCCCGGAAGGAACCCCTGAAAAAAATCTGGAGAAAGGAATCCCTGAAGAAATCCCAGCAAAAATCCCTCAAAGAAACCCTGAATGATCCTGAAAAGTCTTATAGGAGTTCCGAATCCCTGAAACAGTCTACGTATCCCTAATGAAATGCCCGAAAAAATCCGTAGGATTTCTAAAACAGGAATCTCTAACACAATCTCGGGAAGAATCTCTGAAGGAATCTCGGAATGAGTCCCTGAATAACTTACGCGATAAATCAATGAAGAAATCCCTGGAAATTCCCTAAATCTCGAGTAGAGATTATATCAGGGATTCGGAATAATCTGAGAAGGAATCCTCGGAGAAGTCCCTGAAAGTGTTCCGGGTAGGAATCAATGAAGGAATAAATCTCTAAAGGTATCTCGGCAAGATTCCCAGAATTCCCAACATGTGCCGAGTTAATCACGGGAATCTTCTCACGAGCTAGCGTGAGGAAGTCTGGAGGTGCCGGCTTAACGGTCGATAAGCACCTCAATGGCGACGTTGCAAGCATCGAAGGTGGCGTAGTAACAGATCTAGGAATACGTGCACAGGACAGTCCCTAATCTCCAAGAGATTGAGAGGAAGGTTGGCCGATTGATAAACAGCGAAGCCGCTGCTGGAGCAGATCAACTGCCAAGCGAACTTCTAAAATATGTACTGTGGAGAAGCACTACACTGGGTCATCACCAAGATTTGGGAGGAGGAAGTATTACCGGAGGTATGGATGGAAGGTATCCTGTGTCCCATCTACAAAAAGAGCGACAAGTTGGATTGCGGAAACTATCGCGCGATCACACTGCTGAGCGATGCCCACAAGATACTCTCTCAAATTTTATACCACCGATTGCAAGAGAGTTCGTGGGGAAATATCAGGCTGGATTTATGGGTGAACGCGCTACAACGAATCAGATGTTCGCCATCTGCCAGGTGTTGCAGAAATGCCGTGAATACAACGTGCCCACACATCATTTGTCATAGATTTCCAATCGGCGTATGATACAATCGATCGAGAGCAGCTATGGCAGATTATGCACGAATATGGATTCCCGAATAAACTGATACGATTGATCAAGGCGACGATGGATCGTGTGATGTGCGTAGTTCGAGTATCAGGGACACTCTCGAGTCCCTTCGAATCTCGCTGAGGATTACGGCAAGGTGAATGGTCTTTCGTGCTTGCTGTTCAACATTGCTTTTGGGGGTTCAATAAGGAGAGCGGGAATAAACACGAGTGAAACGATTTTCATGAGGTCCGTTCAGCTGCTTGCTTTCGCTGATGATATTTATATTATAGCTCGCAAATTTGAGACGATGGCGGAAACGTTCATCCGACGACACGACAGAATGAAGCCAGGCAAATCCGATTAGTCATTAATGTGTCGAAGACAAAGTACATGATGGAATAGGGCTCAAGGGAGGAATTACCGTGCCCGCCACCCCAAATTTCTATTGACGGTGATGAAATCGAGGCGGTTGAAGAATTCGTGTTCTTAGGCTCACTGGTGACAAAATTCAGAGACGCATTGTGACAGGAAAACGAGCTAACTCCGACTCCGAAAAGCTCTACGATTCAACAAAGTTCGGCGTCACACGAAGTTAACTATCTACAAAACGCTGATTAGACCGGTAGTCCTCTATGGGCACGAAACATGGGCGGGTCACGTCATCAGGATGTCGGATAGCAACCCGATTAAAACGGTTCTCGAGAGCCATCCGATCGGTGCAAGAAGACGTGGTGTGTCGCGAGCTAGGTGGGTCTATCGAGTGGAGGACTATTTGCGGACCTTTCGCAGAGTGTAGAACTGGAGACGCACAGCCATGGACCGAGTAGAATGGAGACGTTTCCTAGGTACAACAGAGGACACTCAGGCCTTAGTCTGACCGGTAAGGTAAAAGTACATACTTACTGACCTATAAAAAGGACACTTGTAGGATATGAGTTAATCTGTTCGTTGGCATGCTAACGTTCTCGCCAATCAAATAAGTCTCAAAGTGCTCTCTCTACCTACACACTTAGAAAAAATCATCGACTTCTGTAATGTTTTACCAAAATCTCAACCGTTAAGTTCGTTTTACAGGAAATATTCGGTAGAGTTAGCAACTTTTATCGAACTTCGTTAGAATTTGACAGACAAACGATAGCATTTTACCGAAATTTCGTATTTTTTTACTGAATTTCGTCAAAAACCTAACGCTCAGCGGTTGAGATTTCGGTAAAAAATACTGAACGCGATTA
Source organism: Aedes albopictus (assembly GCF_035046485.1). Lineage (NCBI taxonomy): Eukaryota > Metazoa > Arthropoda > Insecta > Diptera > Culicidae > Aedes > Aedes albopictus. Next base: position 12,076,928 of record NC_085138.1, read on the forward strand.
GCTGTATACCTTAGTTTTATCTGTCAGCGACTTTGTTTTTTTTTCTCACGTCATTTCCAGTTTCACAAAATTTCCGCATATCACTTTGATCCGCACTGACTTGCGCCTCAAAATGCGATCTATTCTTAAATTAAACTCATGTTCATGCTTTTACATGAATCTCGTGGGCTCCAATATATCTTCTTCTGCTTCTGCTTCTGCTGCTTCTTCTTCTTCTTCTTCTTCTTGTTCTTTGTGGCTCTACGTCCCCACTGGGACTTGGCCTGCCTCGCCTCAACTTAATGTTTTTTAGTATTTCCACAGTTATTAATTGAAGGGCTTTCTTTGCCTGCCATTGCATGAATTTGTATATTGTGAGGCAAGCACAATGATACACTACATATGCCCAGGGAATCGAGAAAATTTTCCGGACCGGAACGGGAATCGAACCCGCCGTCTCCGGATTGGCGATCCATAGCCTTAACCACCCCTGGGCTCAAATATATAAAAACCGTTAAATACACTCAGTAGCAAAAAAAAGCCGAGCTGATTTTTTCTCTTAAAATGCGTCATGTTCAATCCGCTGCAACTTTGACAATTATCAATATTTTTGGCTGAAAATTTTACCACTTCATCATCAATATATCGATAATGTATGGACAAAATTTCAAATTGATAGAAATTATATATTTTGAGTTATAACAACTTACATGAAAAAATCCGTTTTTGGACATACCTTTTTCAAAAATTCGTATTTCAGTGAAAAATTTAAGTAGCTTCATAAATATTTCACTGGAGCGTCAGTAAATGTAGGGAATGTTGTGGTCAAAATTTGAAATGTTTCCATCCAGCGGTTTGGCCCACAGAAATCGTCAAAGTTGAAGTACCACTGTGGGTGCCTACAGTTTTCACTTCATATTGACCACGCTGAAACACCGGTGCAAAAGAAAAGCCGAGGTCAATTCGTTCCATTAATGTTTTGATCTAAGTTTTAATAAACAATCTTTATTATATGACATATTTTTTATTAATTTTCGTTTGGTCTGCTAGTTGTTTATGACATTCTACACGTAACATATAGTGCGTTACGCGTTACACGTAATGCGTTACTAATGCGTTACAAAGTGAATACATATACAAGTAGTTTGTATAATTTACAAATTTTGGCAACTGTAAAAAAATATTATAAGTGAACAAGTTGTGGGGTATAATTGAGAACCACAAAGTATGATATAGAAAGGCATGTAACATCACTTGTTTGCTTATGATAAGGTTTTAACAGTAGCCAAAATTTGTAAATTATTCAAACTACTTGTATATTCACTAATAAACGTATGTTTGTAACGCATTACGTGTAACGCGTAACGCACTATATGTTACGTGTAGAATTTCATAAACAACTAGCAGACCAAACGAAAATTAATAAAAATATGTCATATAATATAGATTGTTTATTAAAACTTAGATCAAAACATTAATGGAACGAATTGACCTCGGCTTTTTTTCTTCACCGGTGTTTCAGCGTGGTGGTACTTCAAATTTGACGATTTCTATGGGCCAAACCGCTGGATGGACATTTCAAATTTTGACTACAACATTTCCTAAATTTACTGACGCTGCAGTGAAATTTTTAAGAAGCTACTTCAATTTTTCACTGAAATACGGATTTTTGAAAAAGGCATGTCCAAAAATGGATTTTTTCATGTAAGTTGTTATAACTCAAAATAGGGGAAATTACCTATTCTCGGCCGTTTTGCTCTCTTCGTCTTTGGGGGTTTTTGAAACCTATTGAACTCAGAGTTGGTCTCAAATCCTTCCCAACTAAGCTGAATTATATGGCCAAGTTTCAGGCAATTTGGCTGACAAAAACCCCCCCATGACGAAGAGAACAAACCTGCCGATAATACCCATTGTCACCCTATATAATTTCTATCAATTTGAAATTTTGTCCATACATTATCGATATATTGATGATGAAGTGGTAAAATTTTCAGCCAAAAATATTGATAATTGTCAAAGTTGCAGCGGATTGAACATTTTAAGAGAAAAAATCAGCTCGGCTTTTTTTTTTTTGCTACTGAGTGTACGCGTATAGTCAGTAATATCTGGGTCTGGTAATACAAATTTTCTTGACTTCCTTGCGCATATAGTATCGTCGTATCTATCGATATGCGAATACAAACATTGTCAATTGCCACAGAAGAAATAGTCAATGATGTATGTACAAGTTCTCTAAAACTTATTTTTGGCAATTACGTTGCGAATAGTTTAACTTTTCAATTGGCTGAATTATGCTGAAATGGCCTACTTTTCACCATTAATGCAAGTGTGCCGAAAAGTACTACTTACCGGCACACACACTTTTTCTTTGGATAAATGTACGACTCGTGCTGAAAAAATCATCATTTTGCAACTTGCTGCATAAATAACTATTATGTAGGTACTAGCTGTCCCGGCAAACTTTGTCTTGCCAAGTTGTGGGAGTTTGACAGTTGTTAGAGTCACTGCAGTACGGCACTCTAGATTGGTTTCATTTCAATTGTGTTGATTTTCTTCCCAGGTCAAGAAAAAAATTATTACTTTACCATTTTTTTTAACTTTTCTAGTTAATTTTTATATTTTTTTTTACTTATAAACACAGCCACCATGAATACGAATCAAACCGTCATCCTGATCGGATCAGCCATTCGTGAGTTTTGTTGCCTCAAAGGGACTTCAAACTCATTTTTATATATATAGAAGATAGCATTTTCCGATGGTTAGGGTGAATCCCGTTGGCTAAAATAAACTGATGTTGCTTCAATTTAATTTTAATTTATTTATTCAATAATGACGAGACGAGACTCATTACATTGCAGCCATAATATAATGATGGGAGGCTACTTAGCATAATAAAATGACCATGCGCCCTCATCGGGTCGTTGGTTTCGTGTCTGTCTTCTATCGTTTCATTTGTACGTAAAAAGTTTTCATCAATTTTTTCCATAAATATGTAAACTAGCAATTAACCCTCTAATACCCAACCCCGCCTTTAAACGGGGTATAGTTTGAGCATTTTTGTAATTTTTGTTTCGTAGAAAATCAAAAATTTTATATTTTTGGCTGATATTTAGGACTGTTTTGTATATCTCAAAATGGTTTTTGGTGTATTTTAAAACGTATTTATATTTTTTTTAAATCATTGAAAAATTGATGTTTTAGTCACCTTCTAGAAGTCATTGTTTATTTTGTATTGAATCGCTACAATTAACATATTTTAGATTTTTCCCAAATCATTCTATCCTAGTTTTATAGTTTAAGGGGATCGAATACACTCTAAAATTATTTTCCTTAAAATTACACGGGAAATAAAATTTTCTATGAAAAAAAATAAAAATAAAAATATTTCAACAATAATCATAAAATCTCAAAATGTTTTTATCTCAAAAAATCTGTACCCCAAATAGGCTTCCAGGAAAAATATAAAACTGTGGGGATGTTCAAAAATAAAAATTAGAAAAATCAAAAACTGAAATTAACGAAATCGAGAATTAAAAAGAATTATCTTCCAAAACATGTTTAAATCGATTTTAGATGACGAAAAATGATGTTTAGATCAAAATCAAAAATTTGGGTATTAGAGGGTTAAAAGTAGTTCATCTTTCAGGAAAATCCAACTTGCATGAAACTATCGATGTTTTGCTTGGCAATCTATGGGATCAACAAACATGTGTTTTATTCGACATATTTATGCCTGAAGTTAAGCCTGGCATACAGCAAAAACCAACTGCACCCAATCCCCGCCCTTGCACAACTGACGATGGCAATATTTTGCCTCATAAATCACAAACATATGCCCGTCGTTTGCGTATTTGACCGAGCATCTGTACGTTTGCGATGAGATCAACACCCGACCTACGCGTATTTTGCAGCTTGCTCTCAATGTGCCAGTACCAGTTAATTGCTGGTTAGAAAAGAATTGATTCAAACTGATTACATCAGCAAAGTATAGGAACTGAACTGCGTGAACTGTTTCTGGCCGGCCAGTGCTGAGCTGCTAGTTTGATTAGGTTTTGACATGTGGCGAGCGATATCGGTCCTGTGACGATCGGGAACGACTCGTTAGTAGTTGGATGATTTATTTTTACGATTCAATAACTGGGAGTCTAGAGGCAAAATTAATTAAGATTGCACAGCAGGTCGGTGGATGCCATTGACTATGTCGCTATCCGGACCGGGAGTACGTTGACCACGGAACTTGGCAGTCAGTCATAATTTGGGTTGAAGGATCGACAAATGCACTCATTTGCGTGCTTTAATTAGTGAGACGGAAGAAAGTTTAGGATGAGTGATGCGGTGCGGTTCCGGCTGTGACCGTGAGCAGCAATTGTCCGGTTTATGGCATTCCCCCATGTCGTCGCCTCGAGAATGACTAAACCCCTGCATCATCGCTTGTCGTTTTTATCTAAAACCACGAGCAAACAGGACCATCCGATATGCGGTGAAAGCGTTATCAGGGTTTAAATGGAAGAACGCAACAGTTAGGTAGAAAGTGAATAATTTCTTATCAGTTAAACACGAACCCGTCCGACGGACACTGGATGAAACGCAGTGCAGTGAGTCGGGTAGAGCACCTACCTCGGGGATGCGCAGACAAACAATCGCATCATTTTATTTTTAAGCCTGTTTAGGTTACTTTGAGTCCATCATGAATAAGCACTTTGGCGATAAAAGATATAACGAAGCTCATAGTGGATCATACGTGTATGGGTGTGTTGTGTATGGGTGCGGAGAAATGGAGACAAATTTGCAATAACCAATTGAGCCAATTGATGGTACACTACTGGTCATAATGTATTGCATAAAAGGTACCAAATTTACAGCAATAAACAATAATCTCAAAAAAAAATATCTTCCTCGAAATTTAAAGAACCTATGAAGGAGCGGTACACCCAGGCAAAATATATGCTTTGGTCCTCTGATAGAAACTATGCAACAATTGATGTCCTTGTATGTAGATCAATATGATTTTGAGTCATTCTAGTCTAATCCTTATATGGTTGGCTAATGTCACAACATTTTTTTACGAGTACGTTCTTATGATAAGTACTGTTACTACTAGTGTATCGTCGTTATTCAGTGTCCGCTGCACTGACTGGACAATCCAACGAGTTGGAATGATTAACTGAAGGATGATGTGGCAGTGGTAGAAATATTGCTGGCAAAATACAAATGCGTAATGTAAGAACTGATAGAGGAATAATAATAGGTAGGGTAAGTGTACCAATTATGGCTATAGTACCAATTATTCGCCATAGGTTATTTCCACCCTTTAACGATGTAAATCAACAAGAAAAATTGTGTGAACAACAGATCACGTTCACAAAAGGCAGTCGCACCCATTTAAACTTCACATTTTCCTCAAATCATGGTAGAAATAAATCATTTTCCTTAAAATTTCGGCTTCCTTGCACCCTTTTTCGCCATAGTGTACCAGTTATGGCTAACCCCATAAGGAATGCATGCAAATAGTGCGAAAAGGAACCGAAATTAAAAAATGTAACCATAACTGGTACAGGGTTCCTATCATTGGCACACGCTGTAATCAATAATAAAAGTAGTTTTGGCTCCGTTTCTATATTTTTCCTGTAAAGTACTGAAAATTAGCTGTCTTTTAACTTATTGATGACATTCGTTGGTCTTCTCGTAATTTTTGTACAAATAGCTTTCCTTAGGTAGTGCCATAATTGGTACACGCACCCTATATACTGGTGAATGTGGAACGTCCCGTTGTTGTCAATAAGATGCGTCAGTTTTGATAATACTCTCCCATGTTTATTTCAAACGATGAAATCAGATGCAGTGTTTGTATGACTTTTCAACCTCAGTTAACGCTTTATTCTACGATTAATATTAATAGAAAACAATTAACATGTATTTATGTACTTGAAATCGAGATAAACCTAACTATATGTTTGGATGCCGCTGTACGTTATATCGGAAAGAGACGATGTGTTTGAATTCACCGGGTTTAGTGAGATTGTTCCTGTATATCGTTCTGAAACTTCAGAGCCTAAACGTTGACCAAACGTTTTGTATGGCCATTCTTTTCTCACTAACATCCCGTGATATCTATGTATGGAACGCGGAAACAGCAGATCCACCTCTTCCGGGGGGAAAAGCATCGCCTAGAAGAACAAATGGAGCTATTGTGTAGTTCGCAAAAAACACGAAAGTTCTACCAGAAGCTCAACGCATCCCTCAAAAGCTTCGTGCCGCGAGTCGAAATGGACAAGGAAGGGAGCAGCTTGATGGACGGACGTGAGGTGATCGAAAGGTGGAAGCAGCACTATGGCGATCAGCTGAATGGTGCGCCATAGTTATCGTTGTTATCCAACAGCTCAAGAACAACAACAAGTCAGCTGATAAGGATGGTATCGGAGCAGAACTCATAAAGATGGGCCCGGAAAAGTTATCCACCTGCTAAGAGTCTGGATCTGGGAGACCGAATAGCTACCGGGGATCCCATCTATAAGAAAGGTGACAAGTTGAAGGGTGAGAACTTCCGAGCGTTCACAATTCTGAATGCCGCCTACAAACTGCTATCCCAAATCATCTTCCTTCGCCTTGAGTTGAGTTTGTGAAAGTTATGAAGCCGGTCTCGTCGATATGGCCGCTCGACAACGGACCAGATCTTCATCGCGCGGCAAATCCTCCAGAAATGCCGCGAATACCAGGTCAAACTGCACCACTTGTTCATCAACTTCAAGGCGCCGTACGACAGTATCGACTGCACGAAGTTATGGAAATTCATGGACGAAAACGGCTTTCCTGGGAAGCTGTCTAGACTGATTAAAGCAACGATGGACGGTATGCAAAACTGCGTAAGCGTTTCGGGTGAACTATCCAATTCATTCGAATCTCGCCGGGAACTGCGACAAGGTGGCGGACTCTCAGACCTACTCTTCAACATCGCTCTGGAAGGTGTGATGCGACGAGTCGAGCTCAACAGCCGGGGAACGATTTTCACAAAATCCGGTCAATTTGTGTGCTCTGCGGACGACATGGACATTATCGCCACCCAAGTAACACAGAAAACATCTTCAAAAATTAAAATTTCAAAATATGTTTTATAAGTGTTATATATGCGTTTTACTGAACATCTTTAGTTATTATCAAGCTCTAGTTGTGTTGACCGATAACGATCAACAAGAATACAGTTTTTTCCTTTCACAGGTATTTTCTCTTCTTGATATGGCTTCCACCGGTATTATTATGCATTAAATGCACTGATAATACAATTAAATAACATTAATACACCATCATAACACAAGGTTATCGTGAAAGCTACCGGTGTTTATATTATTTTTAGACGCACTACTTACTTTTTATTTTTTATTTTTGTTTTAAAGTACATATTATTGACAATGAGATTATTAAACAATCAATCATCTCACAAATATTCCAGTCCGACATGCTATTCATAGTTGCACAAAGCCGACATAGTTGCACAAAATTTTGCAATAAATATCAATTCCAGATATCTTCCACATTCATTATATCGGGTGTGCTAAGCATCACGCTCCACCCGCAAGGACAAAACGGTAGACCGAACGTATTCGGCGATGCACCAGAATAAACTTTCGAAATTCCTTGATCTTCAAACTACAGCGTACCTCCAGCGTACAGATTTCTCATTTCCCAGCTTGCTGGTGTGATTCTTTATTCCCCTTTACGACTGCTAGCACTGAGAAAAGCTGTTGGCTGTGCAAAATATTCCGCCAGCGGATGTGATCTGCACGTTATTTTTTCCGCATGGATTTAAGTAAACACTCGCGGAATCCGTCTAATAATGGATTGTATCGGACGCGTAGAGCGGGTAAATTGTCGACAATTGCGCAATGTATTCCTGAAATTCCAAGGGCCATAAGCAAAACAAAAACAAATGACAACAACATTTTGACATTTGGCACAGTTTGCCTTACTGGAGAATAAGTTATAATATAGTTATTTTAGTGTTTTAATGAATGCAATAAAACAAACAAAGGAACGTTTGAGTGCATATGTTGAATAAATGCTACCAAGACGTGTTATAAACGTAATCTGAAACCTATCAACAAGTGTTTGTTCTATTTGGTGTTGCGAATACGAATTACCATGCAGACTACAGTGCCGGTAATGTTTATGCATACAAGTTATTGCGTGGATAAAAATTTAAAATAAATTCAAATTCTTATTTTCCCCGATTTACCAATTGTTCTTAAAAACAATATTACATATTTCAGTTTGGGTAATATCATAATATTTACATCATTTAAATGGCATAAAAATCATGATAATTCAAATCGGAGGTTCAATCAAAATTTTTATTGAAATTGTTCCAAAAAAATTGAACAGCACTGTGAGTTGTAGCAAGCTGCCATATTGCTTTTTCGCGTGGTTTTGAAATATTTCTTCATTAAGCGTTATTATTTGGTAGATTCATGTTGCATTTTAAATTCAACTGAGTGACGCTTGATTTATGGAGAAGTAAAAATAAATGTTTCACCATAAATCTTGAAGCGCACATAAAACATCACTACCTCCAGTGAGTAAAATCTATTTCAGAATTTGTTATCTGAATAGTTTATGAAATGTAATCTAATCCATCACAAGACAAAATTTTTCGAGCAGGGAAAGTCATCTGTTTGTTTTTTTTTTACACAGGTAAAAAAAATGAATTTGTTCAATTTTGTTTTCTGTCAGTTTATCTGCTTCTGCATTAATTCACTTATGTGTTTGTTATATAAATGTTTTCTGCAAGTTATATCATTATCAAGTATCAGGAAAACTGCTAATGTATATGGTATGAAATATAAATGTCGTCTGAAAGTTATATTACTTGAAAGCAGCTTAATTTCAATCAACAATTGGGGTTGTATATTTAAAGATTATTGCAAGTTTTATTTGATGACAAGCAACTAAATTGTAACTAATAATGAACCGCAGACAACATTTTTAGTACTATAAATGTATTAAAATACATCTTATATGACTTGTAAGATGTTTTATAAGCCGCCATTTTTTGCGCTGTTTTGATTATATAGGTGCTCGGTTTTAAGTCGATATAACACAAAAATTACTACTGAATAAGTATTATTAGAGAATTTATAACTATTATGCAACAAGTTGTGTTACTTGGGAAGGTCGGACTGGTGGTGAATGCATCAAAAACAAAGTACATGCTGGGCGGCAGAACCGAACACGACCGGATCCGTCTGGGTAACCTTTTATATTGTAAACAAGTGATTTCCAAATAATCATCTGAACTCGTTCCATACCTGTTGACTTCTAAGTATGCATTCCTCTCTTTGTGCGTAACAGTATTTGTAGCGTTTATTTCAAAACAAAGCTCCAATCCAAAGATGTTACTACATGCTCTATTATTGTTACACAAGAATAGTCATTAACATTTGAGTAGCAATCAATGCCTCGAACTATAAAATATCTACTAAGTTATTTGGAATGAAAATTGTTTATTATATGTCATTATGTTTACTCATCATTGATATTCCCTATTGAAAGGCCACACTACCCAACTAATCGTAGAGTTATATGAAGAAAATATTACTTCACATGTATAATTAAAGTTGATTTAAAGTGGAAATGGGCATTAGCAATATCAGTTCGGTCGCATAATTTCCCTTTTCCACTTTAAATCAACTTTAAGTATTGATGAAAGATAATGATATAGCTTTATATACACCGTATATTTGAACGCAATACGACTTCAGCTCTGTGGTTACTTGGACACTTACCAGTTATCAGCGCCAGCAACCACTACGGAGAAACACTGTTTCTCATCGGTCGGTTGGCTTGTGAAGCAAACTGACTGGCGATCAACCGTTCTCACTTTCTGCGACGAGTGTGAAGATGCGGAAATCTGAATTTAGTGTTGCCCACAATCCCAAAAAAGAATCATTTTGATTATATGGGAATGTTGTACGTGACCATGACCATTATAATCGATTTAATTTGTCATTTCCACTGTAATAGCGGGATAAAAACCAAATTAACCTATATTCATTACCTCATACATCGGCGAAGAGAAAGATTCAAAGAGCCATCACACTGCTGAACTATCATTTCTCACTCTCAGTGATAAATTTGGAGCCTCGTGGAGCCTCGTAGCCGTGCGGTTAGGGTCACCAAGCTTCTAATCGCACCATGCTATGGGGTGAGGGTTCGATTCCCGCTCCGGGCGATGAAACTTTTCGTGAGAATAGTTTCTTCTCCGTATCCACTGGTGCATGCTTCGTGTGTCCCTTGTCTAGTGTTTAAGTTTCATTCAGTCTGTGCAGCCTCTGGCTGAAGACGGTGTCCGCGTATTTTTTTTTTTAATTTGATTGCTCAAGCTCCAACTTGTTTCTGAAGCATGTTAGCCAATGAAGGCATACAGCTTCATTGCTCTGGGTTGAAAAGCGCTGGTCAAAGAGGAGCAAATTTTGGTTCGTGTGGAAGAAAACGCTCCATTTTTCAAGCACTTATACTTAACTCCCAGATTGCCCATTAGATTGGTCTTTGGGCCAGGCCAGTATCAACTTTCAATAACTTACACCCGAAAATATATGAAACAATATCACTTGAACTCCTCAGGAGGACGATAACAGGAGAATTTTGCTAAACAGTAGAAACGATCTCGTTATATCACAACATGTTGGTAGTCTTCGAAATTAATAACGTTTCAATTTTTTTCTTCTATTTGCAGTGGAAGCCCTGGACAACAAGATGCCACCATGGATAATTCATGTAAGTGAACTTTTCCAATCAGCTTCAATTCTACTCCTATAAACCTCCATAGGGCTATCCATCATAATACTCCACAAAGAAGGACACACACCAAATTACCTCTTCCTTCCATGTAGTCATTTCTTTCGCTGTCTTGATCCTCAGTGTCTGCGTTCTCTGCATCATGCATGTGGTCGTTAAAGTGCTGCTTCCACCTTTCGATTAATACCTCACGTTGGTTCGTCAAGAGGTTTCCGCCCTTATTCCGGCACATTTTGGCCGTTACGGCCTCATAGATCTTGGTGTCGTTCAGCAACACTTCTAGATTCTAGATTCTTAGATCGAGGAGGCCATGGGTTTCGTACATTGTTGATTCCGGAGAGTTTTGGGCGCAGTTAGTGGTTAGAGTCGGTGTTAGCGCCACGACACGGTGTACAATATTTAGACGGTGATACCTTCCGAAAATCTGACAGTTTTTTGATGACGTAATTCAAATCGTCCATAGGCGTTTTCTCAATGATCTAGTACTTCTCACCAATTTGATCAACGTAAAACGATAAGAACGACGTCACATGTTTACATCCAAAAATGATGTTTACATAGGTTACTAGCCAGCCGACAATATCTGAGAAGTGCCGTCCATCAATCAGAACGTGGTTAACTTGGGATTCCGTCTGCTGTGGAGATCTCCAGGTGTAACGATAAGGGAGGCTCTTACCTTTTCCTTTTCCCGGCAACCCAGACAACACATGATCGTATATGCTGTTGAATAGGATGCTAAAGTGGAGGCGGTATGCGTTCACTTTACACGGTGTTAAATGGTGTAAAGGAATCCTAGAAGGAATTCCTAAGCAAAGTCATAAAAAATCTTAGATATTCCAAAAAACTATTGAGAATCTAAGATGGAATTCCTGAAGGATTCCTGGCACTCCTGTAGAAATCCCGGAAGGAAACCCTTGAACAAGGATGGGAACACTCACTTGCAAAGAGTTACACTCACTTGCTATTTTCTCAGCTCAGAAGCATGCAATCAAGAAACGATGTATGGACGACTTTTGCCTTGTGGTTTTGTCTAAAACTTTGCCGAATGGAGTAGGGGTCGCACACGAATCCCAAAGTCGTGACAGAGCTGTGAAAGCGACTCTCCACGAGGTGAGTGTAATTCACATTCACCTCGTGGAGAGTTGCCTTCGCAGCTCCCCCACGACTTCGGTATGTGTGTGCGACCCCTTCTTTATTCGGCAAAGTTTTAGACAAAATCACAAGGCAAAAGTCGCCCATACATCGTTTCTTGATTGCATGCTTCTGAGCTGAGAAAATAGCAAGTGAGTGTTCCCATCCCTGCCCTTGAAGTCCCAGAATGAATATTGGAAGGAATTCCGAAAGAAGTTCCCGTAGGAACCTTTTAGGAATCTCAGAAATGATCCCAGAGGGAACTTCTGAAGGTACCCCAAAAACGATCTCAGATGGAGCTCCCTGAGGAATCACAGAAGGAAATCCTAGAGGAATCCAAGAATAAATTTGTGGAGAAACCACGGAAGAAATTCCTGGAGTAATCTGAAAAAAAGTTTGCTAGAGCAATCCTAGAAGGAATTTCTCGAGAAATCTCGGAAAAGGAGTTTGGGAAGTCCTGAGGTAATCTCAGAAGGCATTTCTTAAGAACTCCCAGAAAAAATCTCTAAAAGAATTTCATTAAAAGAGCTCTTGCAAAAAAAAAGGACGAAAACGGCACAACACAAGCAATCAAGAAAACAAATCTACTGGGAAGAGGCTAATGACTTCAATGGGATCTTCACTACGCGTTACCCAACCGCTACCGTGCAAGGACAGTGAGATGCTACCTATCTACGATAAAATTACTTCTTGTCAGGGTCTTGGACACTTCTTATCGATAACCCTGTATTGCATCTATCTCATTACAATTGATGGACTCAGCCCCAAGTAACATCAATGCCTCTCAAGTAACGCCTTTTAAAACACAACAAGAAACAAAATAATCAAAAATGTTTGTGTTCACGTGGTATTTACATGGACAAAACCCCTGCTATTCTTCCTCTCAAATCTGTATCCGTGGCCCACTCTAAAACTATCTAAGCAGCCTGTCTTCACCAAAACCACGCTGTCAATGATTGTCATAAATCGTGTGCGTCTCTTTCATCTCGACGTCGTGTTTTGCATCCATCAAAGCCTGTCATATAAAGAGGCCCAGATCTGGGAAAGCACTTCTAATCACTCGCGTGCGCCACCGTCTTCGAGCACCGACGTCAGCACTGACACGACACCGAAAAGCAATAACCTGGCGTTTGGCGCGTAAAATTTTTCCATAGCATACAGAATATTAATGTTGCGTCACTGGGTCGGAAAAGGGCGAGAACCGATCAATCAGAAATTGTTTAACAGAATTTACCGCATGAATGGATTTTATGGGTAAGCACATCTGGAGGTTTATCAGTGGTTACATATACTTTCTCGAACTGCATCTTTTCCCGGAACACCAGTTCCGGTAAGTTTTCTCACATTCACCAACTCATTCCCATCTTGTATTCCTCCTGCAGATACCATGGGCTTTCGGTCGCCGTCGATGAACGCCCTGGCGGGACAGTCCAGCCCCGGACAGGGTCGTTCTTTGCGCGAATACGAAGAGCAGATGTCCGCCCTGCGAAAGGAGAACTTCAACCTCAAGCTGCGGATATACTTCCTGGAGGAAAATGCCGGCATCGGAGGAGGCGGCGGCAGTGGTGGTAACACGAGTGGCGGTGCGAACACTGGTACTGGTGCTGGAATCACGGGTCACGGATCGCCGACGGATGGAACGATCGCGCCGGAGAGTTTGTTCAAGCAGAACATCGATTTGAAGGTAGGTCCCGGTGCTACTAACTTATCTAAGGTGGGACGGAAGATTATTTGCGTTACAGAAGATGTGGAATTATTAGTGCGTGCGATTCATTTTGCATACTCCATTGAATGCCCAAATATGTAAATGGGTGTGACAAAAGTATAAACCTTTTTTTTTAAATGACGCGGTCATTATAGAACCGTTTACGAATGAGGAGAAGGTCTGATCTTTATGAAATAAAAGGCACAAAGAATCATTATTTCACTTTATTAGATAATATGATATGAGAACTCTGGGTAATAGTTTTGTTGTTTTTTTTTTTATTTGATCATCATTCTGAAGAACTTCAGCTCAACTCCATCTTTGTGACCATGCCAGTAAAGCTTCTGCCATTGCCCCTTTTGCTTGTGGAAAGGCCCATTTGGGTTACTAAAAGAAGGAATAGAAGATAATATTTATGTTTAGTTGACTGCCACTCCTGAGTACTTTGTTATTGTACATGTAAGGAAATAGGATCGTGTTAATTGTAGCGTTTTTACCATTGGTCTGCTTTACTCATAGCATATGAGAGCGATAAAGACGAATACCTAATATCAGCAAAACTCAATGAACACAGCGCACGAGTAATTTTCGCTTAGCTGGACGTTTAGCACGTAAACTTCCATAAAGTACTAGCAAGCAAAACTGAATTAGATAACTACACACCAAACGCTTACAGCAAAGCAAAAACCAGCAAAACAGTTTGCTGAATTTTCAGCAATATTTTGCTGGGATTCAGTATAATTTGGTGCCCTATCAGCGCAAATTGCAGGATGTTTCAGAAAATTTTGCTAAAATTCAGAAATTTGTATTGCTCAATGCAATCAGCATGGCAGAAACCAGCGAAATTCACTGGTTAGCTGTCAAAAATGTTTAGGGTGTACTTCTTACTAATCAAAATAATTATTTATCGATTTTTGCAGCTTACCAGCCGTGTAGAAGTTTTACTTAATTCCAAAAGCTAGACTTTCCACTCCAATTTGTCCATTTCTCACTCACGCCCGTAAAGTCTAGCTTTTAGTACTTTTATCATGCACATTTTTATCCATCGTAAGAACTTCCCTTCACTACAAAGCCTGCAGCTAGCAGATGAAAAGCAAATATAAGACTAATGTACTGCTTATTCAAAAGCTTATTGGTTACCTGGGTTGTTTTTCCTTGCATGTGCCGTGGTGAAATTTCTGTGTCATTGTATTGGCCTGCCAATATAGTCATCTAGTTTAACAGAGATCTTAATGATTTCTCAACATGTGTTGGCTCGTAACTAGACGTAATTTACCAAAAAAAAATAAAATCAGACAATGAAATATTGAAAACCGAGTTAGAAATTCGCGACCTGGAATATTGTAGTAAACATGATTGTTTTCGTACTTGGATTGGTTGGATGATGTGTTTATAGTTCGAATTGTGTTGTATAATTGTACGATTAAAGTATTGAAGACATGAAGAAGGCGCAAATATTTTGTTTTGCTGTTTGTTATTGACGAACATAAAAAATACTGCATTATAACACTAGATGTTCTCCGATTCGCTTATAGGGTAAAAGCTCCCTTAGTGGAGGTAGTACCAATAGTGGTGGTAATGGCAATTTAGCACTATTTCGACCAAAAAGCTTGCAAATGTCATTTTTAATAGATGTATCATACCCAATTAATAACATTAATTCAATTTTGTGTTCAGGATTTGGCGGAAAACCTATTTTAAATAATTATTTTCCTTAATTTTTTTTGCTCCTTTGCACCTATAGTGGTGGTAGTGTTCCTATAGTGGTGGGTCCCATAAGAATTCAATGGGATGCACCACTATAGGAACCAATGTTAAATGTTACCTCCATAATAGGAACCATGTACCTATAGTTGGTGCAAGTGATTTATTAGCAAAAACTGAAATAAACAATGGTTTTTACATTTTTCCTAGCAAATTTAAGTGAAAAACTACCGATTAACGTTTTCAAACTTTTTATTTTGTGGTATTATCAATTTTATTCAATTATTTTAGTACAAGGAGCTACTAATAGCACCACTATTGGTACCTTTACCCTAGTGCAGTTATATGACACCTTTTTGAATTAATAATCATCAAGATGTTTTCTGTGTTACTTGGGATATGTAGTTGACTATGTTATTGAAATTTTCTCGCAGATTCCAATTCGCGACACATTAACTTTTTTATACATTTAGCACTACTTGAAATATGTATTATATTAATATACTTACGTATTACCACATCTGTTATACCACCAAGCTCCACCTTCTTCTTGTGCACAATTACCGAACGACCTGTCATTATCACTGTCTCGCGTTGTGAACATTTTTCCCTCGTGAGTTCTCATTGAGTCATTTATAGATCCTGCATGCGCTCCAAGTCGTTTCAGCGCATATTTCTCAGTTTCATCGCCTATTTCAAAACTGTTATAACTACCATAACCATAATTGCCATCGTAGTCTTCGATTTCCACCATCAAGGTAATATTTTTATTCTTTGTCAACTTGTGCAACCGTTCGAGCCCAATCCAGAACTCGCCTTCAATTTTTCCGAAACCATTTTTATACTCCGTCCAGTTACGGTAGAAATTAACCGATCCATCGAAACGATGTTGAATTACGAGCCATCCACCACCAAACTTTTCCTGCTCACAAAATCCCACAAACGGTTGTTCATTGGCATCGGGCTGTAGTCGATATTTCCCCGACATTTTGGATGGTTCTTCCGAACATGACCAGAACACATTGTTTGCTTGTATCTCCATTACTCTCTTTTCTATCTTGGACAACTTCTGTTCAACTATATCAAATTTAGCTAACTTCTGTTCAATAATTTCTAATCTGGTTATCAGCAATTCAAAACCAAAGCCGCATCCACCAGGTACCTCGTTTGTGATAGGAAAATTTTCGTCCTTTACCGGTTCACCCGCACAACAGAAGCCTAACGCAAAAGCCACAATAATAAATTTGGCTGTCATTTTTTTCCTAACAAGCAACGACACAAGTGCCACAATATCGCCTTCGAAACTATAAAATGAACTGGAGCTTTGAACTGCAGGACGCTGTGATATTTATACCATCAAATGCGATGCTGTGCTAAAATGTAATTCATTCGCAAGTTGTTATCACAGGATGTGGCGAACTATGATACTTATTCGTGTATGAAATACTTTCCGGGGAACACCCTAGTTACATATTATAATCTCGTCAAAAAGACTGAATCTCGTTGTCCCATCAACAATTTTGCATATGTTTAGAATGTGTTGAAATACTTCAATAGAGATTTGAAAGGATGACGTTACAACAGAGAATATGACTTATACACTAAAAGATACGTACTACCGATACACTCACGGTAACAACGATTTTGCAGTCTGATTTACAGGGTGTCCATTCATCCGGGAAATGCGGAAAAACAGGGAAAAACCCGGGAACTCGAAATCACCGGGAAAAATACGGAAAATACACGAGAAATTTGAAAAGGCACCGGGAAAAATCTTTATGGTGTCTGTACTGCATAGTGACAAGCAAGTCTTCAATATATTCAACTAGCTGTCCCGGCAAACGTCGTACTGCCTGCCTACTGTGTTTTTTGACACACAGCTCCGTAGGGACGTCCCCCGCAAAGTCATTTATATGGGAGCCCCCCGTTCCAGAGACCGGAGAAGTCCCGCACCAAGCTAAGAACCTTCCCCGGCCCTACAAATATTCACATACAAAATTTCACACCGATCGGTTCAGTAGTTTCCGAATGCATAGCGGTCAGACAGACAGACAGACAGACAGACAGACAGACAGACAGACAGACAGACAGACAGACAGACGGAAATTCATTTTTATATATATAGATATGTACTATCGAATGGCAACATCAACAGAGTTTCCGGCTGACTATTTTTTTAGAAAGGTATTTTAGTAGTTTCTGTTGAATTTAGATAAATTCATGTGACAAATCTGAATACTTCTTAGGCGAAATTGTCAGATTTCTGAAAGATTTCCCGAATGAATTTTTGAGTCTTACTAGGATAATCTTGAGAGCAAGATTTTTATGAAAATCACGAAGAAGTCCATGAAGGCCCTCTAAGAATTCCTGGAGAACTCGGTAAATGTTTAGACGTCACTTCCGGAAAAGAGGTTTTTCTGAAAAAATATGTCATTTTTTGAAGGAATTCTGGTGGCATTCTTTATGGAACTTTATAGGTAATTTCTGTCAGATCTCTTAAATTTGATCCACTAGCAGAAGTCAAGAAGAAAATTCACAGTATTCACAGCGAAATCGCACCTACCCGCTTCTGTACAGAGCTTTAGGCAAAATACTTAAGAATAAAAATCGGAAGAATGAGTACAACATAAGAAATTATAGTGTATTTTTCAAAAAAAAAGCTTATGGTAGTGGCCAAGTAAAACTTCTGAAAGATTCTCTAATGGAAACCTCTAAGAAATTTTAAACAGATTTCCTGAGTACATCTGCAGAATCGACAGAAGAGTTTCAACGGAATCAGTGAAGAAATTCGAAACTTTATCGAAAAAAATGCGACTTTCTGGAAGCATTACTCGTATCCCCTGAAGAGTATCCTATAAAAAGTTGTTGGTGTAAATTTTGGGATATTTTTTGGCAGAATCCACGGAGTACTTCCTTAACCGAGCAGAAGAAAATATCAACAGCATAATAATAGTAGTTTACGCAACAAGGTGCAGAATGACGATTTTTACAGCACGAGTCGTACATTTATCCAACGAGGCTTGCCGAGTTGGATAATTACGACGAGTGCTGTAAAAATCAAGTTCTGCACCGAGTTGCGTACAACGTTTTTTGCAAGTTTATAAATTACCGCTTGAGGATTGTTTTTACAAAACTTTTTCTTCAAACTGCATATCAATGCTCATAGTCATGTTTTAGAAAATCTGATCATAGCAGGTTTAACTGTGTAGTTGTCACAAATTTTCAAAACTGCGTCCAGAAAGCATCAAGAAGTTGATCAAAACTGAAAACAGTGCTGTAATGGTTCATTACGCAACGCAAATCAGTGCTGTAATGAACCATTACAGCACTGTTAATTTGGTGTGGGAAAGTAGGCCTTTTCCTGTCAGATTTGCGTGAGGTAAAACAGCCTATTACGATGAGAAATTGCAAAAAATATATTATTTTGTCTTAATAACTTTATAATGGAATCAGTAATTTTTATGTTATTAGCATAACATATTATGTTATAAACTTGTCTGTCATAAGCGGCAAAATAACAAATAGGGTATTGGATACCTTATTAACATGTGGCTCCCATTTTATTCCTACGAAAAACAAAGGATTGAATCGCTGTTTTTTTTTGTTTCTTATTTTTGTATTTTTTGTTAGGAGTGAGCACGCATGAAAACAAAAAGAACGGAATCAATCGGTGCCGTAATCGCTTGTTTTCGAATAGGATGAATATGGGAGCGTGAGATTACTGATGGCACACATACCCTATCATAACAAAAAAATGTTCCAGGAAGACTTACAACTTATAACAGGAAATTTATGAACTTGTTATTGTTGTGTTATTGTTCATCATATATTTGTACATTCTCTATAGTGGAATAATAACTAAACTTGTTCTAAAACAAAATATTTTATTGAAGTGTTATCTTGTGGATATATCCCAATAACTTGAACATAACAAAATAAGATCGCCCAACAAAACATGTTATTAAAAAGATATATTTTGAAAAGTTAACAATAACAAGTAATGATATAAAAACAGGCTACGTGATTCTGTTGGTATCAATTTGCTATTCTCCTCTGCTCGGGTAAGGCAGGAATGTCCAATGCCCAATGTGCACAGTGCCATAAATATCAATAATATTTTCATATAGATGCGGATTTTCTAGACAGAACCTTTTCAACAGACTTCCATCCTCAATTTCGTGTAAGGAAGGGAAATTAACGTCGGTAATGGTAAAGCTAGAGTCAAGATTCGTTATACTCGGTGCCACCCACTTGACGCTTATCGCGATTTCTCTGTTGTCTTTCAACCAATTAATTTCACTTTCGGAAGATAATTAGTTTACGATATGCCGCAAATACATACCTGGGCTTGGATTATATCTTCCAGGAAGCTTTGATTTCAGGCATGTGGTCGATGGCCTTTGCAGTAATGATTAGAATAGCTGAATGTATAATCAATGGCAAACAATTCTGTAAGAATCAGATCTCCAAGTCATCTGATATAGTTATACTGATCATGACGCTGCATAGTATATCGAACATTTGTCGAAGTCATTTATGTGCCGGGAAAATATAATTCCAAGTTGGAGAGAATATTACAAACTGAGGGAGGGTAATAGGCCCAGTCGGACCCCTGAATGGGCAATGTGGGTTAGTTTATGGGAATGCCATTGAAGGTTTGTAATATTCTCCGAGGCTTTCGAAATCCAACAGGGCGCGTCCCCGGGTTGCGGATAGGGGGAAAAGGAAGATTTTTCACATTTGTACTGTAATCAGCCAATGTGGTATTATCTCCTATGGTGTTGTAGTGCGAATGAATGATCTCATTCTATGGGAATTCGAACCTTGTAATGTATTGTTTATCAACTTCAATTTTCTAAGCTTGATAAGGTTTTGAAGACAAACATGAGATGAGAGAATTGCCTAATAGGAAAGTCACATCAGCAAAGCTTTTACATATGCAAATGCTATCCATGGGGTCATGTCTAGCATTTAATATGTATGGCAATGACTGATTCTTACCTAGCAGGGGTACTACAAGACCACGCGGACAAGTCGATTAAAGGCTTAATTGGGGATAATATATTTTCCAGAACTGAAGGGACATTTTTTCCGGGGTGACTGGCGAGTTGGAGAGGGTAGAAATTTCCGTTTGTTATAATTGACAAAATAAACAATCGGGCGCTTTTTCTTTCTATGACTTGCTTGGTATTTTGTGGATTATTGTTTTTTGGTTTTGGAAGGTATGCGATACACTATTGAGCCTTAAAATTATTTTGCATCTGAATAGCATTGATATCGTCAAGTCTGCACCAACACCCTAATCCCACACCAAAATACCCTTTTCCTATCCCATGGCGTTTATGTGGTCAGCAAAGACTATTCAGCCATTACCCCTCCTTATCATCGGCTTTGGACTGACTTGCGCTCTCATTGCCCCACCAAATGCTGCAAAATGAAAATGAAAATGAAAATGATATGCCGCAAATACATACAGAAAATGAGCTCAATCGGATGTAAGACAGCCGAAAAATCGCGGTAGGCGTAAGGTACCATCCACCGTACCACTTTTGGCTTGCAGTCTGAAATAATTTGCGTTGACTGATTTCAGATCATCGCCGACGTTTCGGTCCAGGTATGGGACCTTCCCAGGGCTCGATACAACAATCAACCTGTCACAGAATTTTTGGAAAGCAAAAAAAAATCGGGTGCTGAAGGGTAACGCTGTCTGCTACACTTCTGGGCCATCCGTTATGATTCGGTCCAGGGAATCCCCTTATAGCACGGAGAAATACCTACCGGGATTGACCACTTCTTTTACTGATTGTGTGTTGTATTCGGCGGTCTCAGTTTTTTTAAATCATTTTTTTTTAATTCAGGAAATTTTTAAACTTCGTCTGTCTGTCTGTCTGGGGCCGGGGAAGGTTCTTAGCTTGTTGTGAGACCTCTCCGGTCTCGGGAACGGAGGGCTCCCATACAGAAAACTTTTTAGGGGTCGTCCCTATGGAGCTGTATGTCAAAAAACACGGTAGGCAGGCAGTACCACGTTTGCTGGGACAGCTAGTTGTGTATAAAAATGCACTTAATAGTGTCCTACTAGAACCATTGTTCATTCCCTTGAAGTTTTTCCATACCCGAGAAAAATCCGAGAATCAGGACGATTGAGATTCTGATTCGAATGGCAGTTAGTTCAAGTGTAAAAGCTGCTCAGTCGAAACTATTTTTGCCATGTCCATGCCCATATTTTTCTCAATCTGTGTGTGTGTGTGTGTGTGTGTGTGTGTGTGTGTGTGTGTGTGTGTGTGTGTGTGTGTGTGTGTGTGTGTGTGTGTGTGTGTGTGTGTGTGTGTGTGTGTGTTTTTTTTTTTTTTTCCTCCCAACCTCCCGAGCAGAGAAAACCGATTGGAAAAACTCTGCTACACCTTGTCGCCTCGATCCCCCTGGTACCACTGATGCGACTGCTTCAGGGGGGGCAATGCGCTCATGCGCTCTTCTTCTTCTGTGCTCATGCACATTTTGTCGCTTCTAAATTTGTTATTCTAATCTTTTTAGTGTTCGTACCTAACCTATCGCCATTCAGCGACACAGTTGGTACAAACATACACCAAATTTGTTATTCTAATGCCGTCCGTGTGCCATTCAGCACTCCGGCTTTTCGCGCACGACTCGGATAGTCCCCGACGGTGGATCTACCCTATCCGACGAAGAGTTCCCCGACACTGAAACTTCTTCCGTTACCGATACTTCCCAGGCTGGTGCCAAGGTCGGTTCTGAGATTCCGGTTGGAGACTGGCTTCCGGTTCACAGGCGCCCTGACGACCAAGCACCGGTGCTTTTTCGCGGTCTACTCGGTCTAGTCCCCGGCGGTGGACGGACCTAGCCTACTCCGACAGAGAAAGACCCCGACGGTGGAAGTTCTCTCGACATCGATGTTTTCAACCCGACCAGTAAGGTGCCGAAGTCGGCCCGGCGATTCCGGTTGGTGGTAGACTTCCGGTTCACCGGCGCCCCGACGACCTATAACCGGTACGCAACGAACGACTCGGTCAAGTCCCCGGCGGTGGATCAAGCCTACTCCGATCGCGACCCAATACTCTTTGATCTTCGCGCCATCTCCGCTGGAGAGCTGACATGATCCGCGTGACCGCTCTGTTCACCGCATTCCATACGGTTTCGTCCTGACACATTCTCTCTACTACGTTGTTCGGACTCAGATTTCCAGCAGCGCTCGCTAGCATGTCACCACGTACTTCTTCAAATCGCGGACAGTCGAATATCACGTGCTCCGGTGTCTCCTCGTTGTTTGGGCATGTCGGACAGAATGGGGACTCTGCATGGCCGAATCGATACAAATACTGTCTGAATACTGACAAATACTGACAAATACTGAGAAGCGCAGCGTACGTTGTCTTGTCGCTCGCTTCGACTATGAGGGCATCACCTCTGCTTTTCCTCCTAGATGGCCGAAGTTTATCTTTCTTTTCCGGTTCCGTCTTCCTTTCTATTTTTTCCTTTCGCTTTTTCTTCTTAACTCGCTGGCTTTCAACGGTGCGCCATCCACTGTCTCTGCCATCGTTTCTCTGATTGTCGACGCGCGACTGATCGTTCTTCTGCTTCTTCGGGACTTCCTCGTCTCCAGGCGTGTCCCTACCTCTTTTCTCCGAGCGGTGACTCTTAGGCGTCTCCCGAGTTTCCGCCGTAGCTCTTCCTGCAGCTTCCGTTACAGCCTTTTCAGCTGTTTCAGCTCTCAATCTAAGTGCCTTTTGCTCTCGTTCGGCAGCTATAACAGCAGATTTGATGTTCGTCACCATCTGCTTAATTTTCAGGTGCACGTTGTGTCTGTCCTTCACAAACTCGTACAGTTCGTTCACCTTCTTCCTCACCTCACCCAAACCCGACTCTTGAGCAGCACTGCTCTTCGGCGTCGGTGTGAACACTCGCTGGTTCGAAGACCCTAGTTCCTGTTGGTTTCCTTGGAGCTCGCTTCGGATTGTGCTACTGGTAGCGATCGCTGCGGTTTCCAGCGGTGTCACTGGTGATCTCTGCATCCTCTCGCTTCTTCGGAACACGTTCGCGTCCTCCTCGACTTCGGTATTCGTTAGATTCTCCATTTTGTTGGGTCCCCACTCCGGGCCGCTATCTCCACTCGTTGTAGTAGTCGCTTATGATCCCTTGGTTATCTTTGCAAAGCAGGGAGGCCAAGCGAGGGTTGAACGCGTACCTTCATGGGGTACGTGTCCAGAGCCGGATCAGCGTAGGTCAGGAATGTTCCATCTGAGCCTACTACCCACCTTTGTTGGTGCGAGTATTGAACGTACCTGGAGGCCTGCCAAGGTTTTAACGGGACGGAGGCAAACGTACTGTTAGCCCGCTCGCCGTTTCAAGTAGGTGTCACCCTTCCTTACTCAAGGAACAGAACAGCACGAATGTCAGCCCATCATCGCCATCCGATCCATAGTCCGTAGTCCGTTGTCGTTTGCGTTGACCAGTATGCCATAATCAGGATGTTACTGGCATCGATCCTGATGTGCCGGTTGGCACTCCGAGTATTTGGGCTAAGGCACTTTGGAAGCGGTACCAGGTCGCTTGTACAGAGTTGCTTGCGGATGTGTGGCTTTTTATGGAGATCCAACAGAGCCCACTGTTGAAACCCCGCCACATCCTAGGCATCCTCTGCTTGAGCTATCTGGAAACCAGAAGCTCGGTCACTCCCCGAAGGAAGAGCCAAAGGTGGTAATCCACACGGATGTGTGAACGATTTTCGCTTAGGATGAATTCCCAAGCTGCCACCCGACTCGCAGAAGGGGGGGTTCGTCAAGCCCCTGGACTCCTGTCCCTGCTGCCCCTATGTGTGTGTATGTGTGTGTGTGTGTGTGTGTGTGTGTGTGTGTGTGTGTGTGTGTGTGTGTGTGTGTGTGTGTGTGTGTGTGTGTGTGTGTGTGTGTGTGTGTGTGTGTGTGTGTGTGTGTGTGTGTGTGTGTGTGTGTGTGTGTGTGTGTGTGTGTGTGTGTGTGTGTGTGTGTGTGTGTGTGTGTGTGTGTGTGTGTGTGTGTGTGTGTGTGTGTGTCTGTGTGTGTGTGTGTTTTTCGGTATAATCTAGGCTATACTTTCACATGATTGGTTTCATGATTTTAGACTAATTTAAGCCCTTCATGACAAAAGTTCGTTTTCCCACTCAAATTCAAATTTGAAAGCGCAGTGCGGGGACGCAACGCCTAAACTACCGTGAATCGCAAGTCAGTCCCATCTGCAATTTGGTAAAAATTGAGTTAATCTTATTTTCGGCCTACAAAATTTCATGAGAATCGGTTCAAAATTGACTGAGTTATAGCAAAAACCAGACCCGTCTAAAAAAAGAATCGGGTTTGCAAGTTAGTCCACGAACTTTTGTATCCTCCAGTACAAAACCAAACAAGGTTTTAGCCAGTTTTATATTTTTTACAGTTATGTTCTCACATTTTAAATAGTTTGTGAAAGTTTCATGATGATCGCAGATGTTTTCAGTTCGTGGTGATTTTTTGAAGTTTTACATAGAAATTGATTTTCAAACCTTCAGAGTCCATTCTACTTCAGAGTCCTTTTTCTACTTTTTACAGATGGGACTGACTTGCGATTCACGGCAGTAAAGGGATCGAATAATCTTTGCTCCAAAAATGTTGACCCAGTCTTATAATAACGTTTTACTTACGCGGCAACTATAGAACCATTTAAGACTGAGAAAAAGGCTTGATCTTTCTAATATAAAAGGCACTTAGAATTTTTATCTTATTTTATTCGGTATCACAAATATGGATGGCAACTCTGTGTAATACATTTGTTTGATGAGTTTCATTTATTTCATCATCATTCTGAAGAACTTCAACTCAACACCCTGTTTGTGGGCATACCAGTAAATCTGCTTCAAGTGCCCTTCTTGCTTGTGGTAAGGCCCATTTGGATTACTAAAAGAAAGACAAGAAAATAAGATTTATGAAATAGGATAACTGCCTTTCTTGGAGTGTTACGCAGCGAATATTCAATTTCTTGAACCTCAGAGGTAACAAAACCAGAACTGAACAAAAGTAGATGCTTCATTGCCTTTCAATGACAATGGTAGTACGTCGTGCACGAAATATTAAGGATACGGGTATTGCCACAATAGATCTAAATATTAGTCGCAATGGCTTACCAGAACAGAATAAAAAAACAAATCAGTTAGCCGAGTGTAGAACAGTGTACTCTGCACGACTCCATATTCTAAACTCAATGTTTATCTTGGTTATCAATTCAATTGTTTAAACTAATTAGCTTTTTGATTCGATATACTCATTAAATCCCTTCACTATCGATAAATACAAAAAAACTAAGCTGATTATTTACTTACGTGTTGCCACAATCTGCATACCACCAAGCTCCGCCTCTTTCTTGTGCACAGTTACCGCTTAATTTGCCATCATTATCACTATCCCGCGTTGTAAACATTTGTCCCTCGTTAGCTCTCATGCTACTTCCTATAGATCCTTTATACTCTCCTAGTCGCTTCAGCACATATTTCTCAGTCTCGTTACCTATTTCGAAACCTTTATAACTACCATAGCCATAATTGCCATCGTAGTCTTCGAATTCCACCTTCAAGGTAATATTTTTATTCTTTGTCAACTTGTGCAACCGTTCGAGCCCGATCCAAAACTCGCCTTCATTTTTTTCGAAACCATTCCTGTACTCGGTCCAGTTGCGATAGAAATTAACCGATCCATCGAAACGATGTTGAATTACGAGCCATCCACCACCAAACTTTTCCTGCTCACAGAAACCCACAAACGGTTGTTCGTTGGCATCGGGTTGTAGTCGATATTTTCCCGACATTTTGGATGGTTCTTCCGAACATGACCGGAATACATTTTTCGCTTGTTTCTCCATGGTCTGTTCCATCTTGGACAACTTCAGTTCAAGAGTATCTAATTTTTTTATCTTCTGTTCAAGATATTTTAATTTGATTATCACCCGTTCAGAATCACATTGAAATATTGAAATACTTCAAATGCTTCAAATGCGTAAATGATCTTTCTATCATAATACGTTTCGACAAATTGAAATAGTGACGTTACAATAGAGAATATGTCATATACGCTAAAAGTACCGCTTACTACCGACAAATTACCGAAAGTATCGGTACTCGGTACTTTTGGTACTGCGCAACTGCAGGGCTGTTACAGGTGGCGCGGATTTTGCGTTTTTCGCGGTTTTTGCGTTTCGCGCGGATTTCGCGCGTTTTTGCTAATTTCGGCGCGGATTTTGCGGAAATGCTTTTCAAATGCACTTACATTGAACATTTACACAAGAAGCTCAACCAAACCAGAAAGAAGAACGTTTTCAAATTAGTGTTATTGAATTTTGTGCTTAATGAAAATCAATGTTAATAGTCCCTAGCATGGAGTGCTAAAGTTGCACTGCACTGTACTGCCCATAACTGCATATTTGTAACATTCGCAGTTTTTGTCATTATTGAGTTAATACCGGGGATTATCTTCAAATCATCAGTACTTTCATCCACCCAAATGAACTTAACAAGTTTGTTCTACAAAACGTGAAATAAATACCAAGTCGTTTTGTCTCATTATCAAATATTCACGAATGTAATCGCATAACAGTCACACTGGGAATACAAACTGGACTGAGATGATCACAGATATGCAGAAGACGACTAGCAAAATTAATAACACAATTTGACACATTATAGACTGTATTTTGACGTATAAGGTTTGACTGATTTACAACATCGAATGGAAGCTCAAAAATATTATCTAACACTGATATGAGAGTTATTTGGGGATGATGCTGGTGCTGTCAATGACCAACATCGGTTATTGACATTATTGGTAATCAGCTTCAAATAATTTTCAGAATGTATTATAAAATAACTTAGGATATTATTTGATTATTGTTTGGAGAAGCTGTCAGAAAAACTAGTTGTCCATATCGGCTAAAAACGCTAGCTCTGGTAGCTGTCTCCGAACAATTTTCAGAAATATTAAATCTTTAAAAATTATCTATGTCATTTTTTTTTGCTCTTCTTTGTTATATTTTTTAGAAATAGTACTTTGAAGGCGTTAACATAGACAGTCTTTTTTCTCTCTGAATGTTGTCCAGTGACCACGGAGATTTTCGATTATTGAAATATTATTCAATTATCAATTTATATTTGGAGCTTCCATTCGGTCCAAACACTAGTGCGATGGGAATAGTGAAAACACAGTATTTTTAAAAACTACTACGACCCAATACTAATTACTACACACTTTGCTCAAGTTGACGACATCGTCTAGTCCATCGTGAGTATTGGTCCTAGTAGGGGGAAAGTTGAGAAAGGGTCCAGGCTTTGCCATTAGCTGTCCTGCAGCTCCACCTGGTCACTCTACAAAAAAAAAATAAATAAAGGATTGTTTTAAATGACTTCACTTTTGCCGCTAACAAAGCCGCAATGTGATTGTGTTGGTGGCGGCAGCTCGGAAATCTAATTTTAAACACATGGCAGGCGGATGGAAAGTATAACGAATAAAAAAAGACAAAAAAGTGAAACTACTGTCTTGAGTGACTCAATGACATTTCCCCGAATTCCATTACCCCGAAGGACCAATTAACCCGAATATTTTTGTTCTAAATTATAATTTTAAAATTTCAACGTCGGGCCCATGGTCACACTTTGCTTCATAAGCAGATGGCCATGGGTTCGATACCAGCCCCGGCACTTTCGTCAGTTGCTCTTTCCCCCCTGAGAGCAGCTGACATTTGACCCTCTTCTGAGCCTATGGCTGCAACGGACCTGGATACTTGGACATCGGTGATCCGGCAACTCATAATGGTCCCCCAATCGGACTGGAAAAAGGAACAACCAACAGCCACATATCAACATCCTCGTGCTCATCATTCTACCATGATAGGGTAGAGAGTGAAAGCAGCGCGAAAAGCAACCAGTTCGATATAGTTTAATAATAGAATACATTTAGGCGTTGTACAAGGTCGCGATCGGTCGCCCTTTTTGTTTAGCTGTCAAGATTTTTTTGCTCCCGTTTTGTGTGGATTTGCGATAATAATTTCGCTAGTGCTACGCCATCCAGAACACGATCCAGAAGCTGTACGCGTACGAATTGGGGAAAAAATGTTCCGAATCAACGATTTCTGTGTTGTGTTAGTTACCAAAAGAAGAATTTGAAGAATTGCAGCTCCCGTAAAAAAAAATGTTCCGTGGATTCCGTTTCTTCCGACTGCAAAAGTTAATCACTTAGGATTCCCTGATTGTGCTAGTTTTCCATAGAGTGAATTCTTTTCTTCGAAATTTATTCGTAATTACACTGGTAGCTCAAGTGTTAACCGCGTATACAAATGTGAATGTGTCATGTGTTTCGCTGCACAGTGAAAAAGTGAAGGGTTTCCACGCTTTCTAAATTATATGAGATGTCTTAATGTTGAAAGTGTGGGGCCTCTACTCGTTTCACAGTTTATTCACTCACAATTAGATTTCCTTATTACAACCGGGGAAGGGATCACAATATGTTATCTCGTTTCAGAGAGCGAGCACTGGCGCTTAAACCTAGGCTTTTGAGCCAGGGCATAAGGGGAAAATCCTATGTCCCATCCCTGGACGAGGAGCCTAGATGGAGTGTAATAACCTTTCTTAGCAACATCGCTCCCAACGTTTTTGCGTAATTTCTATACCACTTACTATACAGAGCGGTTGGTACGAGATGTCCCCGTTCAATAGGTTTAATTTAATGTTCATTGACGCTGCACAGTAGGCCTGGCCACTTCAATACTTGTAATGCATCACTGATACACTGCAAGCATTGATAATGACAAGAAAAATGATAAAAGTAGTCGATTCTATAATTTTCCAGGATTCTTCCAAGTGATGGCTGTGTATGTGTAGACTAGACTAGACTAGACTAGAATACATTTAGGCGTTGTACAAAAGTGTAAGTGCAGCCTCAAATTGGAATCGCTCACGTAGTGCTCTAGTGGACAAAGAGCTGTAAATTAGGTTAAGTACCGTGGAGGGCCCATATTCTGCGCACCTAAGACTTTTTCAATTTCAATCAGCTGTAACAAATTCAAAATCGAACCGATTTGGCTGAATTTTTGACCGCACATAGTTATTAGCTTTGTAAATAAGAGAAAAATATAATTCTTATACAAATCACTCAATTTATACGTAAAACTAGCTGTACCCGGCAAACTTTGTCTTGCCTACTGCGTTTTTTGACGTTTCAAGTTTCAAGTTAAACCCAAGTCCCCTGTGGAAGAGGTATAGAAAATCGATTTTCGAAAACTTTCAATTTGTCCATGTTTTAGGCCTCATAAACCTTCCTTGGGTGAAAACTAACAGAACAAAACTAAGACGACCAAAATCGGACCTTCCGTTCGCAAGTTATGCGCGGTCCCACGTATGCCACTGCATTTTTATATATATAGATTATGAAAATTCTAAAGTGTGTCTTTGTTCCTAATTCTGCGCATCCTTTTTTGGAATGTTCCTTATTCTGCGCACTAGTGTTCCTAATTCTGCGCACATGAGAAAACCTCTAAAAAGATAACATATTGTAATGAGAACATGATTCATAGATTAAATTTAATTGAATTCTTCATTTTCAACTTTTATACGACATTACGACCATATTGGAACTTTGCATGTACCCAACATTGATACTACCTACTTTGATTACTGAGCAAAGGGAATTTCAATCATAATACACAAAAGGATTTTGTAGCATTAGCATTATCGAATACTTCTACGTAAAGTTTTTTAGTCATCCGCATATGCACATATTAGTAAAATTTACTTTCATTCCTAAAGGCATTGTAAACTTTTTCGCCATGACAAGGTGGCACAATTTTTGTTTGCAAACTGAGACTTCTTTCTTGTCTAACTCCAGGGTTTCCATTGTTTAAGAAAATTCCATGTAAACTTACATCATATATCGCATTTGACGAATGCTTGCATTAACACATACAATTTCCCCAGAGGTTGATAGCAAATGTTTAAAACAAGTGGTTAGTCCGGTCACAAACTATCAGATCAAAAATGCAAGAATCATAAATTAACCTTCAAAGTTTATAAACTAACTTGTTGAGACGTAATTACATTCACCGGATTGCTAGAACTATAGAACATCCTAGTTATAACTATGTTGGCATTTATATGATGTTTGTTTATTAATTATATGTTCAAAACTTAGTGTTGAAATGTCTGTGCAGAATTAGGACCACTATTTAATACCGGTTCCCAATTCTGCGCACCTAAGAAGAACAAGAAGATTAAGAAAAGATGAAGAAAACTCAATTGTTTTTTGCCGATTCTGATTCCTCGAAGACAGCAGTACAGGATGCGCATGCAAAAGCAGACATTCTCTTCATTATTTATGTCGCAAAATGCTTCAGCTTATGAGGCAACTTTTTAGCAGCTTTGCTAACGGACACAGATTTCAGGCAATTTCCAGTACTTGCAACATCATTTTATTTTTTTACAAAATAATGGTCGTTGATTTCAAAAATTTTTCTTCACAAACTTTTCATTACTATTGAAACAATATTCAAAAAATATATTTGAAGCTAATATTGAACTAGCGTCCGTGATTTTGTGGTATATTCGCGAAAGTGCGCCGAATTAGGGCCGGTCACGGTAGTTAGGAATTTAAAAAAAAAATTGGCTACTATAGAACTGTTCATGGATGAGACAGAGGTTTTATCTTTCTAAAGTGAAAAGCACAAAGTGTTATTTTTTTACTTTATTCTGCCATATGATAACTTTTATTTATCTGATCATCATTTTGAAAAACTTTAACTCAACACCCTTTTTATGCGCGTACCAGTAAATCTTCTTCCATTGTCCTTCTTGCTTGTGGAATGGCCCATTTGGGTTACTAAAAGAAAGAATAGAAAGCATCTCTTGTAGTTTACAGATAGCCTGTACATTATAATTCTAGGTAGTTATTTACATATGACCGCGCCAATTACAGTGTTTTTGTTTTGCATTGATCTGCTTTGCTCATAGCAGAAGAGATTAGTAACGACATTATGGGAGGTCGGTAGATATTTTTAAACTGCCCTTTTAAGCATATCTGTACCATGTTGTTTTTCTACGAACGTGTCCCATTCGCTCTAACTAAAAATATATTTTAAATCTTGTACCGACTTTTCGAACCCTCTAGGCAAAATACCCTCTTCGAATGAATGAGTGTAATCAGTATTGTACCTTTTAATTCCGCCCTATATTACTTATTTTTTTACGGATACGCGTATTCGTACCACTTGTAATTTTCCTTAGCATCAGTTATTCACTTTCAGTGAATCTCAGACCTCAGTTATCTTTATAAATTTCACACGATTTCAAATGTGTAAACATTATAGTAATATACATACGTAGTGCCGCAAGCTGCATACCACCAAGCTCCGCCTTCTTCTTGTGCACAATTGCCGTTGAACTTGTCATTATCACTGTCTCGCGTTGTAAACATTTGTCCCTCGTGAGTTCTCATAGAACCGTCTATAGATCCATAATAATCCCCAAGTGGTTTCAGCACATATTTCTCAGTCTCGTTACCTATTTGAAATCTGTTATAACTACTAAAGCCATAATTGCCATCGTAGTCTTCGATTTCCACCAGCAAAGTAATATTTTTATTCTTTGTCAACTTGTGTAACCTTTCGAGTCCGATCCAGTATTCGCCATCAATTTTTCCGAAGCCATTCCTGTACTCCGTCCAGTTGCGGTAGAAATTAACCGAACCATCGAAACGATGTTGAATAACGAGCCATCCTCCACCAAATGTTTCGTGTTCACAAAAACCGACAAACGGGGGTTCTTTGTCATCGGGCTGTAGTCGGTATTTTCCCGACATTTTAGATGGTTCTTCTGAACATGACCGGAATACATTTTTTGCTTGTTTCTCCATGGTCTGTTCCATCTTGGACAGCTTCTGTTCAACAATATCTAATTGTGTTATCTTCGACAACTTCTTTTCAATAATATCTAATTTTGTTAACTTGGAAACCTTCTGTTCAAGAATGTCTAGTTTCATTAACTTCTGTTCAAGCATTTCTAGTTTGGTTATCAGCAGTTCGAAACCAAACCAGCATTCACCAGGTGTCTCTTTTGTGATGGGAACTTTGTCGTTCCTTACCGGATTAGTCGCACTACAGAAAGCTAACACAAAAGCCACAATGAAGAAGCTGGTAGCCATTTTTTTTTTCTAGCGAGTAACAACGCCACAAGTGCGACGAGATCGTCTTGTCGAATGTTTCGAACAAACTGCAGCGTTAAACTGCTAGACGCTGTATTATTTATACCTGCAAGGTTTCGCACAACGTTGTGTATTTGCAACTTGTAATCACAGGATGTGGTAAACATTGATTTGTTGCATATCAATTTAACTTGATCATCGAGAGCTTTGTAAACAATAACAAAAAAAAAGCGTTTAGGAAAACCCTACGAAGCAGTTAAACTTGCATTGATGAAAAGATGTTTTCAAGTAAAAATAAATACAAATAAAAATGACATAATGGAAATACTTCTCTTTACTGGATATTCTGTAGTTTTGACTTACATGATTGTCGGAACAGAAAAACATCGTCTTTTAAACAAGAGAGATTGGGAAAGGCATACGGATTAAAGTAGACTACACAGAGGCTTATTTAACCCTCCTAAGATGCTAAGCGAGGCGCACCACGATGGTGTGATGAACGTTAAGCGAGCCTGTCTGGGTCATATTGACCCCAACATCCTGCTAGGGTTAAGATGTTTTCAAATATACAGTGATACAAATGGTTAACGAAAGACTCTTATAGTCAGTTATTACCTAGTATCTGAGAGAATCGGACGTTTCTCATTTCGCTCCGCTATCGACTTCAAAGTTTTGCCGTTTGAGAAGATTCATCATTTTCTTCATGTGGTGACCGGATTAGAACGTAAACAAATCAAAAGATTGCCAGGTAAACCATTCAGAGAACTGCGCCGATATCCAGTGCTCTAACCAGTAAATCGCCGAAGATGACGCCTAACATCGTAACGAGCAGCATCACATTGAAGTTGATGGATGGTGTCAAATAAAAAGCGCGTCTGGCATTAGACGACAGATATATTGAGGTCAAAGTTCATGACCTGTACGAGAAGAGCAACAACGATAAAATTTCTTCCAATTTAAGTAAGAAAAGAAAGTCGGGTTAAGTACTGTCCCTATAAATTCCACTAAGAATTTGCATCCTTTGGCAGATACGTATTTCGACCTCTACTGTAAGGCCGTCTTCAGTGTCTCGTACTTGACTCGACTCGAGACCTTTTTAAAAAATCTTATATTTCACATACTGCTATGTTCGTGACGTGTTTAAAGGAAAAAGGTGTGGAGTCAGAATTTCTAAATTTAAAGTTAACCGCACCTAACTAGACCTAGGCATTTTTATGTACAGTATGTATACAGAGATACATTTGTTTGCGATTTCATAACTAATACCCATGACTTAAATGTTTAAAAGGTTTTACTGTGTGCTCTGTAGTTTGTGAATCGCTCGCTCACGGCGCTTGCATCGATTTTGTTTCTGTTTGATGTACGTTGCACTCCCAACTAACATTTATTGTGAATGTAAACGTCAACAAAGCATCCTCAATACGGCTTGATGCTGAGTTACTGTGTTGTACATATGGACGGAAGCTTCTATGCATGCCCTATACCAATGAATCTGGCGAACTTAATCCACATGTATATGCTGTGCGAACAGCTTCTATGCCACGAAGTCATAGCTCTTTTCTCGGCTCCTATGTAACTACTAATTGAATAACATCTTGAGAAGGCGCATTTTCAGCCTTTTCGCAGTTGTTAAATAATAGTTATACGGCATCCCCATCCCCAAATCAAACGATTAAATAAAATTAGGTTATGGATACCGTGACGCAATACATGTGGGACTGGTATTATCACTTTTAAAATTGAATAATTAACCCTCTCTTACCCATGGTAGCACAGGTGATCCACTACTTTGCACTGTTCATTTAACTCTAAAACAAAAACGAGCAGAGAAGTTTTTACCAAATCTGGCATAGTAGTTCATCAAACATATACAAACATCTGACGAAAAAATGGGAATGATCTAACTTATACTGTATTTGTATGAACAGTGCAAAGTAGTGGATTACCTGTGCTACCATGGGAAAGAGAGGGTTAAAGTACTTGCCGCTACTTGGAATCGAATTCCCGATCTCCGTATCCACTGGTCCCGATAATGTCCTCGCTGCCACACTGCTATATATTAAAAACATAGAAAATAGTCCGTTTTCTTTTACTACAGACAAGGCTTCATAATTGTGCCACAAGAAACCTTACCCAACTTCATCTTGCTGCAAAAGCTTGTGAAACGTCAAACGCAATAATGTTTACATTGAACAAGCTGTGTGGTTGCGCCAATAGGTTCTTCTTCACAGCTTCTAGCTGAAAGAGTGTTCTTTAAACAGCTACGAAGCGCTACTGTTTTGTGTTTTGGCAACATTACAAAACGTACTGTATAAAAGCAGCTGTTGTAGTGGCTGGGACTCTTACTCGATTTGCACATATTCCGGCAAATCTTCCGGCATTGAATTAAAGTGCAATAAAAGCAACCCAAATAATTTCACAGCACAGAGATGAATAGCTGTAATGAATTTGTGTAGTAGCTATATATCCCGCTTAAAGTTTGTTTTGACAATAATGTTTGCATTCGACAAGCCGTGTTGGTAAACCAACAGTTTCTTTATTACAGCTTCTAGCCGTAATGAAATTGCATAACGGCCTTTAAAGCGCTGCTGGTTTGGGGATTTGTCAGTATAACGAATTGTACTGTATAGTAGCAGCTGTTTTTTTAGTGGGGACTCCTATTCGATGTGTTCAAGTTTTCACATCTTCCGGGAAATCTCCCGGAGTTGGAATAGAGTGGAGTAAAGGCAACCCCAGTGACAAGCAATGGATTTCTGAAAACCGAGTTTGGTAGCTGTATGGTGCTTGTTTTGCAGTCGTGTATTAGCTTATGATTTATATTTGACTAGCTTTCCTTTTATTCAGCGTTGACTGCTTCTACTCGATGGTTACACAACAGAAAGCAAATGACTGAAGCTTATAGCACTGAAAATGTTAGTTGGGCTACCACTACTATGTTTGCGAAACACTGTCTTATAAACCATTGGGCGATTATGTTTTCGTGACGATAATTTTAATAGTAATTCGTTCCAAGCTATACGTCTGTTTGTCTGTGCTTGATCTTCCTAAATTAAAAGACACAAAGAATTTATATTTCATTTTATTCTATATAACAAATATGAGAACTTTCACTATTTTTTTATCTGATCATCATTCTGAAGAACTTCAACTCAACACCATTTCTGTGCACATACCAGTAAATCTTCTTCCATTTTGATTCTTGCTTGTGGAAAGGCCCATTCGGGTTACTAAAAGAAAGAATAGAAAATAAGTTACGTTTAGTTTACTGCCTTCCTTAAGTATTTAATGATTCTAGGTAGTTATTGAGCATAGAGATACGACCGCACTGAAGACCCTGATTCGTTAGAAGCGTTGCTAAGATTATTGGTTCATAAATTGGTCCCTTCTAGGTGGGCTAGTTATCACATCCTGTCTTAGATACAGTCTACTCTGCACGACTCCATATTCTGCAACTGAATATTAATCTTGGCTATGATTCAATTGTTTAAACTGAGTTGCTTATTTGATTCGTCCATTCAAGGGTCATTCCATTATCCAGTTATTGATAACTTACTGTATTATTCAAATTTCCACGATAATTTTGATTAGTACTTACGTGTTTCCACAACCTGCATACCACCAAGCTCCGCCTTCTTCTTGGGCACAATTGCCGTTGAACGTGTCATTATCACTATCTCGCGTTGTAAACAGTTCGCCCTCGTGAATCCTCATTGCACCATCAATAGATCCTTCATATTCTCCTAGTGGCTTCAGCACATATTTCTCAGCCTCGTTACCTATTTCAAAACTTTTATAACTACCATAACCATAATTGCCATCGTAGTCTTCGATTTCCACCAGCAAAGTCATATTTTTATTCTTTGTTAACTTGTGCAACCTTTCGAGTCCGATCCAGAATTCGCCATCAATTTTTCCAAAACCAATCTTATAGTCCGTCCAGTTACGGTAGAAATTAACCGAACCATCAAAACGATGTTGAATTACGAGCCATCCACCACCAAACTTTTCCTGCTCACAGAAACCCACAAACGGTTGTTCGTTGGCATCGGGTTGTAGTCGATATTTTCCCGACATTTTGGATGGTTCTTCCGAGCATGACCGGAATACATTTTTCGCCTGTTCCTCCATTGTTTGTTCTATCTTGAGCAACTTCTGTTCAAGAACATCTAATTTTGTTAACTTGAAAAACTTCTGTTCAAGAATATCTAATTTTAATAACTTCTGTTCAAGCATTTCTAATTTGGTTATCAGCAGTTCAAAACCAAAACTGCATCCACCAGATGTCTCTTTTGTGATGAGAACTTTCTCGCTCTCTGCAGGATTAGTCGCACTACAGAAAGCTAATACAAAAGCCACAAAGAAGAAGCTAGTACCCATTTTTTTTCTAACAAGTAACAATAACACAAGTGCGACGAGATCGTCTTGTCGAAACTGCAGCGTAAAACTGCTAGACGCTGTATTATTTATACCATCAATTGGGATATGTTTCACACAACTTAGTGCATTTGTAATTTGTTATCACAGGATGTGGTGAACCATTGCATATATGGGAATCCCATATAACATGGGACAATCGGGCGTAGAACGGCAGTATACACTGAACGAAAATCCCCCCCACAAATTGAATGAAAATTGCCTCATCTGAGCCCCATGCCTAAAATCAGATGATTTTTGGATTTTTGTCATTCAAGAGCTGATCTGACAGAATCAAAACAGACGGTATAAAAATCATCCAAAGCGACCACTATAATCATACTATTCAGAATCAAAACAAATCTGGACATGGATGATTTTCATTCAAAACCCATTCAGTTTACCGGTTGAAATGAGAATGAAAATCTTTACGAAAGTATATAGACATTGTTCACTGCAGTCTACAATTTAAATTGATTTAAATTCTTAATTAAACAAATAATATTACAACCACCACAACAAGTTAGAAGGAATCTGATTTCAATTGAAGTCAATTTCGCTCGAACTCGTTGAAATGGTTGTAATATTAGTTGTTTGGAAAATAACAATAGAACAAACTTTGATGTATGTGAATTATTTTTTATTTGAATTTTATTGGTTTTTATTATCAGAAATCTCATATTAATACACATTATAAATATATCACTATTCTGCATCACAGTCGAACAGTTTTGCACGACGCATTTTTTTCCGCGACCACTTCAACGTTGATTTTGCCATTATAAACTGGCAAAGGATGGCACACCAACATCAAAATGAAAAACAATCTTAAATTGAATTACTTTCAGAATGGGGAACATGCAGACAATTAAAATACAAAAAGTAAACAAGAATCCGTCATTATTGTTCAGTAAATCATTCGATCGCGATTGTCATTCAGTTTTAGGAATCACCGAGTGAGCCCTGGATTGAGCACACGATTGAATGACAATTCATATTTTGAATTGTGGGGATTTTCATTCAACGATTGAATGATTTTCGGTATGAAGCATAGAGGAAAATGCTTTCCGATGTTTTTTTGATGATAATCATTCACAACAAACCCCAAGCGAAAAATCATTCATTAATTGTGTCAATTTTAGTTTTATTACAGGATGATTTTGGTTCAATCGAAGGCAGTCAAATCATTCTGCTGAGAAATCATTTAAAATTCAGATTTTGCGGGTCTGTACCGCATTGAATGAAGAATCATTCTTTGTACGGCGGGTGTTTTCGTTCAGTGTATGCATAAACACGTGATTGATTTGTTGTATATCAGTTTACTTCTCCGAGAGCCTTATAAACACTAATAAATAAGGCGTTTAGGATAACCATACAAAGCAGTTAATCTTAAAATAATGAATGAACGCTTGAAGTGCTATTTAGCGACAAGTACATATCAAAAACGTGTGATATCTGCATAGATTTGGCCAAGTTTTCCCATACTAACTTAAACCTTTTTGAGCTTCCCCTTGCCCCTAATCGATCTAGCTCAAATTTTTCCATTACTTTTGGTAGTTTAAAACAACTAATTCAGGGTGTAACACTTCGCATTTTTAAATATAATACTTTTCATATAAGTGGCGACCTGAATGTATAATGATGACTAACGTAAAAACGTGACTACTGCACCGTCAAAAATGACATCCCCTTCTTTTGCCTATTCTCGAATAGGTAATTTTTACACGTTAATTGGTTCTAGATACCTACAATGACTACCTCCGGGGTTTTCCCATTTTGAAGCGTAAATCATTCCACTGAAGCCAACCGAAACGAGCAGACATGTGGAAATTTTTGTCAACGGTCGAGTGGGCCAATATGAGTTTTAAACAAATTTGGGTATTGCCAGTTACATTCAATCCAAGGTTTTATACTAATATCATAACTTTTTCTCTAAATTTCCAGGTGGAACTGGAATCCCTCCGGAAGGACCTCCAGGAAAAGCAAGATCTCCTCTGCCAGGCGGCCAAAGCGATGGAGATGATGGAGGAAAGCCAACGCAAGGCGGAACACCACCACCGAGAGGTGCTCTCCGACATGGAGCACCGCTTAGAGATGCTCCAGCAGGAAATCAAACAAATGGAAGCGGCTGATAGGCAACACCAGCATCAGCAGCAAGAGCAACACCACACTCACACAGCCAACATCACGCGAAGTGCCCTTAACGATACCAACCTGTTGGACATTCTGGAAAAGCAGCAACATCTCGAGCTGAACGTGGTCGATAAGCTGCAAGCGCTGGACATGGATAACGTCATCCGGCAGTGTCGGGCCCAGAACGAAGAACTGTGGCGGCAGGTTGGCGACTTGAACAGGCAACTGGAGGAAAAGCAGCACAAACTGAACACGCTAGAGGTACAGCTGAGCGAGATGCGGTACGAATGCGCCGAACTGAGGGACAAGCTGGAGGAGAACGATCGGTCGACCTCGGATGCGGAGGTAAGTTAGGTTTTTTTTTATTTATCATAAAACGGAGTAACATTGATCGTATAATACACTGGGTGGAGTTTGTCTGAAAGGACATCTACGCAAGCCGTATCATAAGCCCCATTAATGCCCAAGAATATTGAACTCGTTTGCTGTTTTTGAACGTAAACCAGTTGTAATTTTGTAAAAAGTAACGCTAGACAATCGGTCGATCGCTTGCCTCTGCGGAAACCGAATTGAGTATCTTGAAGAAGTCCGTTCGATTGAAGACCCAATTGTCGAGCCGATGAAGAATCATCTTCTCCAGTAGCTTCCGTAAGCACAACAAGATCTTAATAGGACTTTTGGAGCAAGTTGAACTTTATTCTATCCATTCCTGAAGCAAAGTTGTTACATGATGGAGTGAGAATTCTAACATCTAAAAGGGTGAATCCCGCATTTCTTTCGGGTGGAGAATGACGAATATTCGCTTGTACTTTGGCCGAATCCTGACAAACTTTCTTTGCGAAATCGTAAATCCATCGAGAAGATTTCTCTCTAGCCTCATTTACCTTTACCGCGTTACGAATTCTTCTCCCTACCGTCCAGAGAGTTCGAATTGACGTCTCCCGCGATAAACCGTTGATGATGGATAAATTGAAGTATAAAATGCAAAAAGAACCCACGAGTCCCAACTCGCTAGACGGGTGCTTCTATTCCTCCAAGCTACGCAGCCACGAGATGTTCATCTAATCCCATCCGAAGCAGATTGAAATTGTGGAACGCAGCGAATAATGTGCGATAGTGGAATAGAATTCAAATCTACGCCATCAGGCGACGGAAACTTAACATGATTTAAAAAAATATATGTATATATAAACCTATCAATGTTACTCAGTTTTTTTTTTCTAAATAACGTGTTGTTAATGGGATAAATTATACCAGCAAATGAGCAAGTTCCTTCAAAATACCATGAACGTAAAAGAAGAACGCATCATGCATCTGCAGCTTGAGGTTAAAGTCGTGAAAGCTTTGAACGAACATTTGAATGAACGAAACCGTCGCCTCGAAGAAGACAACGGCAAACACCTTCAAATCATTAACGATCAGACACGCTTGATCCAGGAGATGACTGTAACTATGCTCTTCTTGTATTTAAGATTTGACTCTTTGTTCATTTCAACTATTTAGGACATTATAGCCATGAAGAGCACTTCCCAATACGGTTACAATCAATATGCTTCAAAATTCAAAAAAGAACGCCAAAAACTGCTGTCAGAAATCGAACACTTGAAAATGCAAGTATCCTCTGTGCCCAGCAAGACACGCCCGAAAAGCATGCCTGCCTCGGCGATTGGAATGGAATACAGTAGCAGACAGAAGCTGCGTCTGGAGGTATTTCCCTCTGCGAAACTGTCTCCCACAGCGGAAGGTAGAAAGCCACCCGCCTACAGCTGGGGATTGCATCAGAGCAAGTCTCAAACTTGTATGGGATCGAGTTATACAACTAGTCCTACTGCGAGCCCTCAGAGTAGCAAGCTGTCTTACCTGAGCAGGGAAAAGTTCGGTTCCGAGCC
This sequence comes from Aedes albopictus, assembly GCF_035046485.1. Classification (NCBI taxonomy): domain Eukaryota; kingdom Metazoa; phylum Arthropoda; class Insecta; order Diptera; family Culicidae; genus Aedes; species Aedes albopictus. The sequence continues at coordinate 12,117,865 of NC_085138.1, forward strand.
GGAAATTTCCCGCTTGGATAGGTACGGTGAATCCTCCTCGTATGGAACCAGGTCCAAAGATTGGCCGATGACGAGTAAACCTAGCAAGAATGCCTATTTCGACAGGGTTAAGGTAGTTGTTTTGGGATTTATTGATTCTCCGTGGTTTTCATGAGCTTCTTTTTTTCTAGGGTTTAATAGCCAATATTACGAAGATTAGAAGTTAAACTCAAGTTTGTGTTATGTGTGTTTTGCTATCACGTGTCGGAAATAAAACAGCTGCTCGCTAGATGCTTGTTCAAGTGTATTTTTATAAGGCTTAATCTCACCTGGCTCTTGGACGGGCTTGGTAGATGTCCGTTAGTCCCAAAGTTATCTATCTTATTGGTTCCTTGTGTGAGTGACGTTGATCCGGCGATACTGGAGTAGCAACTGCAGGCGGTCAACCAAGCTCAAGCTCAAGCTGATATGTTCAATCCCGTCTGACACAATACGTTATCTCATTTAACTGTGTAGCACATTCATATAACATCTTCCGTTTTTTTTTTCGTTCTAGGTCCTCAGGCTCAAGAAGGATCTGTTCCAGGCGAAGTCGGAACTGGCGGAAAAGCTGTGCCAGCTGGATGACACCGAAGTGAAGCTGAAGGAAAAATCCGCCGAGCTGTTCAAGACGGCCAAGATGGTGGAAAAGCTGGTGAAAACAATCACCGAGCTGGAGAAGGAAAATGCCCGCCTCAAGCGCAACTCGGTAAGTTTCAGATACCTAACGCAGGGAAGCGTAAAAAGTGATTTTTTATCGTTTTGCTAATGGAATCGATTTTCGTTTGGTAGAGTCCCGAGTTGAAAGCCCCCGATCCCGTAAAGAAGGTAGATTGTTTTTGCTTTGAGCTTACTATGCACAAGGAAGTTTGATTTGAACTACCCTTCTATAATCGGATGCACACCATTCTTTTATCATTTTTTTGAAGACATTGCACTGTTTGAACGAAAAAAAGGCACGCATGGCAACTTTTCAATTTTAATGATAGTTATCTTCTACTGCCTCTAGGTTTCACCAAAGCCATCAAAACCTACCTCAAGTTTGTTTGCTCGCCGATAGCGTCAATTTTAGATGCTATGCATTTCATCGCATTTTCTACTGTTGTATGATTTCACCTGTTATGGCATCAATTTGCACCTTCAGCAACAGATAGTCAGTAGCGTAATAGAATGCCGCCCAACTGTTAGGGGTACCTAATCGTAGTTTCGATTGTGGTGAGTTTGTCAAAGTTCTTCCTCGGTTGTGGTTCAAAGCTTGTATTGGAAAGGCACTACGTTATTAACAGCACTATCATAAAATCATCAGATAAATTAGCATTTAATAAGTCGCACATACTAGTAAGGTGGTATGTAGTTATACAGTTGTAGAACGCTTCCATGAGAGTTCTCCCCTTCCTGTTCGTTCCAAAGCACAAAGATTTGGGACTTATCTTTGCTGTCCATATCAGGTATCAATAGGTATCAGTAGGTGCGCCCCAGAGGCATATTCTCCTCCATTTGGGAAATTTGTGCTATCGCTATGAACACGAGCCTATTCATCATTTATCCGAGGGAGAGGGAAAATAATGAGGAATACGATAGGGAAATGGAAGGTAAGGGAATAGAATCGTCATAAACGCCCCTGGCCAAGATCACAGGGTTTGACGGTATTAAAGTGAAGGATGTTAATTGTAATTCTTGTAATGAAAATATCACCTTTAACACTTTAATGCGCCTCCAACGGTTCATTGCGAACCGGCTGCTACAGATGGAGTATGGCTGATTTATCAGAAATGCTCGATATACAGGAGGAACCTGCTGGGGCCTAGTAGTTTCTATACCCAGGAAACAGTTCCGGTCGATTGAGTCTAGGAGGGTACCGAGAGTCGTTGTGAATCATAATGAAAATATTTGTGTTTTGTGACGGGTCTCGGAATCTTTTTTGAGTCAGCAGACTTTGAACTGTTGCATGGGCTTCCCACTATTTGGTTAATTTTAACAAATACACTAAAAAAATCAATTCTAATATGAAATAATTAGTAGTATCTCGTGTATTCAATTTGCTAATACATAGTTCTCAACATTTGATGTGCTTTCGTGATTTAATTTTCTCTTTAATTATTTTTATATCTGATAGTTTTGTAAGTAAACCCTAATATGTTTCATGCCTAGTGCTTAATGATATTTTCTTGCGATATCAATTCAAAATAACTAAAAAACTAATAGTGGGAAGTGCAGCATTTAATAGTGCATGCTTATAGATTCGAAGCTAACGTGTGATCAAGACGAAATCGACAAAAACTGACTACTTCGACTTTGACTAACGTAGACTATTTATGACAAATTAGATTTTTTTTTACATTTTTCGGCTGTATGGAAGGTTTTCTTTAATTTTGACCTATTTGGACCTTTCTGATAGTGCTAGGGATGTGGACGAAATACAACTTGCAAAGATAAAAAAAAACAGTACCAAAATAAGGATCAACAAAAATGGACATAACAAACACATCGACCATCTAACAGATCATAGGCACACCAAAGATTACTGAACTATATGGCAGACCATAAATTTGAACAATAACATTCTTTAAACCTAGACATGACAAAAAAAAACAAATACAACCGACCATATGACAATAAACCGAAACTTTCACACCTTCTACCGTAACCTTCTGAATCAGTACGCAACAGTGTCTTACTGGACGACATGTCCGTGCACGGCTGGTGAACTGCTTCTGAAGGATTACGTACTCTATCCTATCCAAAGGCCTAGTGAACTGTCGTTGTCCGCGCAAACGCATCGTGCTCTTCCATATAGACGCGAGACGATTGTGTACACAGTGATGGGAGAGGTTTCTACGTCCCTCGGCGTGCCGCTAGGAACCTTTCAAAAAAAAAAAAAAAAAAAAAGATTCGTCATAAACGCATGGGCGTACCACAATGGGTTCAAACAGCGCCCTGAAAATGGCACTGTAGTAACGCATGAAAAGGGGGTCAAGAACAACAGAACGTCCTGAAGATTCAGGTTTTTGAAGCCAGTTTCACTTAATATGTTTTTACCGAGCACTCGAAAACGCAATTGCGCAAAAACTGAACAGTTTTACAAAATGTTCCATAATAGGATTCAAAGCTATCACTATCAAATGAATCAGCTTGCTGAATGTTCGCCATGTGATAGCTGAAACAACAGTGGCCAGTCAATATTTTGACGAGCATGGTGCAGTTCTACTTAGACAGATTTGTTAGACACTCCGCCACCCCTGGAGATGGCTCAGTACAATACAATTTTGTTTGACGACGTGACTCCAAGCTATTTCAATATTATAAGTGCTGAGTGGCAGCCCAGGTGTCAATCCGAAGCTTAACCCAATAATTCGATATCGGAATAGCTGGCTCAGGGCCAATGAAGTTACGTTATGCTCAAGTGCGAGCTAACTCATCAGCCATTTCATCAGGCACGTTGGCCAGATGAACATCACGGTTGTGATGATCGGCAATCTGTCCTAAACATTTCACAAGAAAAGAGATCGAACTGATAGGTCTGAACTGAAACACTTTGCTTCTTCATATAGCACACGACCACTTTCGGAATATACATACAGTTATATCCCGCCAAGATTTGGGAATAAACCCTGTAGCAAAACTGCAAACAAGTAGTTGTTTCAAAAAAACATGTTTTAATTACTCAAATCCCTTCTGAAGCAAAAAAGGATTAATTTCATCTGTCCTAGGAGACTGTAAAGGAGCAAAACTATTTATCGCCCACTCAATCGATTCTAGTTACAATACATCGCGCCGAAGCCAGAGGATCATAACTACAAGAAAAGACATCAGGTTCATCCGGAGATGTTATATCCACATAAACGGAGAAGTGTGTGCTGAATAAGCATTCCAGAACTTCCTCATCAGAGGAAGTGAAATCGCCATTGGGAAATCAGGTATCAGAAGGCCGGCTCCAGAGGCACGTTATCCTACATTTGGGACATTTGTGCCATCGCCAAAATAACAGCCTATTTCATCATCTACCTGAGGGAAAAGGAAGGAAAAAGGATTTGGATGGGGATAGGGACAGGTAGGGAAATAGGAAAAATACCCTGGAAGAGGGTACTAACGCACAAGCGTACCACAATAGGTTCAAACAGCGCCCTGAAAAGGGCACTGTAATAACGCATAAAGCGAAAGAGAGCCTATAGCTCTTTACCACAGCGGGTTAAGAACAACAGAATATCCTGAAGATTCAGGTTTCTGAAGTCAGTTTCACTTAATAAGTGTTTACCGAATACTCGGAAACGCAGTTGCGCGAAAACTGGACAGTTACATATCAAATGATACGAAGTTCCATAATCGGATTCACAGCTATCACAGGCAAATGAATCAGCTTGCTGAAAATTCGCCATGTGATAGCTGAGTCGGCAGTGGCCAGTCAATGCTTTGACCAGCATGCTGCAATTCTGCTTAGACAGGTTAGTTAGATACTTCGCCACCCGTAGAGATGGCTCAGCACTATATAATTTGGTTTGACGACATGACTCCAAACTATTCCAATATTGTCTGTGTTGAGTGACAGCCCAGGTGTGAATCTGAAGCTTAATCCAACACTTCGATATCGGAATAGCTGGCTCAGGGCCAATGAAGTCATGTGATGCTCCAGAGCGAGCTAACTCATCAGCCAATTCATTTCCAGCGATGGAAGAATGACCAGGTACCCATAGAAGGTGAACAGCGTTTGCTGAATTCAGCTCCTCGATTTGAGTTCGACAAGCGATAATTATCTTCGACCTGGAGTTGGCCGAAGCAAGTGCTTTGATAGCAGCCTGGCTATCTGAACAGAAGTATATTTGCCCATTACGTGCTGCTGAAGTGCTGATTGCACTCCGCACATAAGAGCAAAGATTTCGGCCTGAGAAACGGTGCAGTGTCTACCAAGTGAATAAGACTGATACAGCCTTAGCTCACGAGAATAAACACCAGCACCTGCTCGACCTTCGAGAAGGGAGCCATCAGTGTAACAAACGATGCCGTCTGAAATACTTCTCTCCAGATAACCAGATGTCCACTCTTCCCGGGAAGGGAATTTCGTGGAAAATGTCCTATATGGAAAATTACAAGCAATTGTAAGATCACTTGGAGCAAGGACAATTTTGTCCCAATTCACTAAAAGTGGAAACAACGAGGTGTGTGTTGATGTGCGGTTCACAGGAGTTTCCTCTAGTAGACCGAGTACCCGTAACCGGTAAGTGCAAGAAAGGGCTTCTTGTTTGAAATGAATGTGTAGTGAGGCAACGTCAAAGAGAATTTCTAGCGCTACCGTAGAAATTGAAGAGAACGCTCCAGACATCGCCATTAAGCACATCCTTTGGAGATGGCCTAATTTTGATTGGACCGTTCTCATTTCGCCCTTTTGCTACCACACAAGACATCCATAAGCCAGTATTGGACGAACAACAGTTGTGTAAATCCATTTGATATACTTGGGTTTAAGACCCCAAGTTGTACCAAAGGTTCGCGGACATTGCCCGAAGGCCATACAAGCTTTCTTGATTCTGAACTCAACATGAGGTGTCCAGGAAAGCTTGGAATCAAAAATGACTCCAACGTACTTTACCTGTTCAGTCACATTGATTTCAGAATCAAAGAGACGTAAAGGTCGAACACCATTACGGTTTCGCTTTTCCGTGAAAATAACAATAGATGTTTTATTTGGATTTACCGAAAGGCCATATTGGCGACACCAACCCTCAACTACCTGAAGAGCGTTTTGCATCAGGTCGAAAAGGGTGCTGATGCACATACCGACTAACAATGTTAGGTAGTCGTCGGCAAAACCATAAGTAGGAAAACCGCTATTATTGAGTTGCCTCAATAGCGTATCTGCTACGAGATTCCACAAACACTCAATTTCCTAATCGCCGCTTGACGCAAAGTCGAGAAGAGATGTCGGTTTTTGAGCATTTGGTGAATCCAATTGGAAATCATTGGAGATATACCATGACCCCGTGCGGCTTCCAATATGGCACCGAAAGGCACGTTGTCAAAGGCACCCTCGATATCTAAGAAAACACCCAAGCAGGATTGCTTTTCAGCGAATGCCTTCTTGATATTGTAAACAACTTCGTGTAAAAGAGTCACAATGGACTTTCCAGACCGGTAAGCATGTTGGTTAACATGAAGAGGCACATTGGCCAGATGAACATCACGGATGTGATGATCGACAATGCGTTCTAAGCATTTCAGAAGAAAAGAGGTCAAACTGCTAGGTCTGAAGCTCTTCATACGACGCACGTCCCACTTTCGGAATAAACTTTACAGTAATATCCCGCCAGCATTTGGGAATATACCCTGTAGCTAAACTGCAAACAAGTAGTTGTTTCAAAACATGTTTGAAATGATCAAATCCCTTTTGAAGCAAAATAGGATAAATCCCATCTGCCCCATGAGATTTGAAAGGAGCAAAGCTATTAAGTGCCCATTCAATCGATTCTAAAGTTATGATACTCCGAGCCGAAGCTAAAGAATCATAACTACAAGAAAAGACATCAGGTTCATCCGAAGATGTAATATCCACACATCCGGGGAAGTGTGTACTGAATAATCATTCCAAAACTTCTTCATCAGAGGAAGTGAAATCACCATTTGGTAAACGAAGTTCGTTCACTTGAAAATCCTTAGATTTTGCTAAGATTTTGTTCAACCGACTGGCTTCACTCAGACTGGAAACATTTGTACAAAGGTTTTCCCAGCCGGATCGTTCAGCAGCCCGAAGAGCTTTCTGGTAGGCCTTGCGAGCCGACCTGAAAGCCTCCGATCCAGCAGAACGTCGTCTGTTCCAACTCTTTCTACATTGTTTGCTGAGCTTCGCCAGATCAGAGTTCCACCAAGGGGTTCCTCTTGTGGTCTTCACAGACCGCAGAGGGCAAGCTTCTTCAAAAGCTTCCATGATGAAGGCCGTTGTAGTATCAACGGCATCATCTAAATCACTTGGATTGTCAATGGATGGTGAGTATCCATGAAATTTGGCTGCAACCAAATCAGTAAAGAGTGCCCAGTTGGTTTACCGGGGATTCTTGAAACGTAAAGTTTGCGAAGTAACATTTAAGTGTTCGATAAAGATGTAGCGATGATCAGATACAAATTCTTCACCTGACACATGCCAATTGGTCCACTCGTGCCTAATTCTACTAGAGCAAAGCGTTATGTCTAACACTTCCGCTGTAGCACATACCATGAAGTTTGGGCAGTAGCCTAGGTTAAGTAATCCCAGATCTGTTCTACTTAAGTATTCCATCAAACTGGAGCATCTCAAGTTGATGTCTGAGCTACCCAGATGATATGGTGAGCATTAGCAGCACTGCCAACAATTAGCGGAAGGTATTTTGAAGTGCAGTATGCAATGACTTGCTTGAAAGCATCCGCAGGGGATGGTTCATCATTTGGTAAATAAACCGAACGTATTTCATGTTGAGGTTACCTACAGATATATCAATTGTGATATTACATACATCTCTAGTGATTAGTTTAGATATGAATGTAGCAACGATTGACAATCACACATGCTCGAGGTATGACACGCGAGTTTTTTGTTTAATATTTGCTGAAAAAACAAGGCTTCTTAGGTAGAAATTACCTCTACATAATTAAGGTTTGATCGTTGTATTCTTTTATGCTGAAGATTTATCCGACCTTACCTAATCGAAGCCACTACCAAAACTAGGCGTAGTCTCCGTCGAGAATCGAACGAACTAGCCTGAAATTTTCACACAGGTAGTTTTGTACGCCGTTTATCTTTGATTAGTCTGGAAGTCATCTGGATAACTTTCCACGAACTCATTCGTTTTAGATGATAGATGACGAAAGATGATCTGGGATAGCACCTCGTAGGTGGAATTCAGAGTGATGATCGGACATATATTATCACATTCTATCTTGTCAGCTTTCTTGTATATAGGGCATCTAACTCCTTCTTTCCATTCCTTCGGTAGTTGTTCGGTTTCCCAGATACTGTCAATCAGCCGTTGCAGATAACTTTTCCGGGCTCGTCTGGGCTTATCCGGGCTGTTCTTGAGCTGACTTCCTTTACTTCACTCATCGTGGGAATTGGTTGGTTCCCAAGTAGTTATTTCTTCCGCTGTCTTGATCCTCGGTATCTGTGTTCTCTGTGCTATTTAGGTGTTCATCAAAGTGCTGCTCCCATCTTTCGATCACCTAACGTTGGTCCGTCAAGAGGCTCCCGTTTTTATTCCAACACATTTCGGCTCGTTGCACGAAGCCGTTGCGGATTGCGTTTTTCTATTGTTGAACGTCTCTCCAAACTTTCTCCACTACACTCCTCTTTGAACCACATGTTCCTTCGATTTATATCTTATAAGTACTCAATCGATTTTGTTTATTTTTAACGTTACTAGAAAAATCGTAAAACAATACTCAGGAATTTATTTTACAACTTTGATTGATTGCTGAGACACTTATGCGCCTCTTGTAAATACACTAGATACGATTAAACGTTTCACATGTCAGTCTGATTAGCTTCGCCAGAAATCCATGTTTAAACATCAGACTTTAATTCATGCACATCATTTGATTATCACCTTCATGTGGTTAGAATCACAATTTGCACATTTCAGTATATTAAACAATGTCTGTTTCATCAATACTACCCTTTTCTAATCAATAATATTCCGTTCCCTCTCTACCTTTCCACAGATTGTCTCGGACCCCGGCAGTGCAAACCATCCTTCAGCAACGGGGGCACCAATGGAGCAGCCCATCTTCGACCAGAATCAACAAATCGTATCGCAGGACGAATACGACAGCCTGTGTCTGAGGCTGAAAGCCCTCCAAACCAAGAACGACAGCCTCATCCAGAAGCTCACCAGCAACTCGAACGACCGCAACGAGAACATCATCATCAAGCAGCTCAACGAAGAGCTCATCCAGGCGCGAGACGAAGCGGAAAAGTCTCAGCGCTGGCGCAAGGAATGCGTCGACCTGTGTGCCATTTCCACGGCTCGGCTGGAAGAACTGGCCGGGTTCCTGGACTCCCTGCTTAGGAACGAAGAATTCAGTGGAACGCTCTCGATAGCCCGCCGGAAGGCCATCCGCAAAGCGGTAGACCGCAGCTTGGACCTCTCGAGGAGTTTGAACATGTCCATATCGGTCACTCGATTCTCGCTTCCGGAGAACAGCTTTGCCAATCTGAGCAGCTTGACAGGCTTTTTGAATGGAACCGATCGGAGTCTCATACTTGAGGATGACGCCGATAAGGAGAACCAAGGAAGTGCCGAGAAAGTGATTGCCTCTTTGAAGGCAGAAAATCGTGAGCTCCGGGGCCAGTTGGAGGGTCGCGGAAGTGCCAAGAAGGCGGGTCATGCGGAAGTTAGGAAAAAGTTGATCCCACTGATGACCGAACCGGTGTCGGATTCGGAAGCGTGGTCGGAACCTGATAGGGATGTTTCGTTGGCTAGAATCGGACTGGAAGAGCGATCGTCGCTGACGAATTCCGGTGGTAAAGGGAAGAACATCTCTGCACGAGGACTTGGAGGAGTGTTGCAGGAATTCAGCTCTACTTCGGAGAATGAAGGTAACGGAAGTCATTTGAGGAAGCAAGGCGCTGAATTGAAGCAACTGCAGGAAGCGGTTCAGGAGAAAGACAGCAAAATTCTGGAAATTCAGACTCGAATGGTGGACCTGGACAATAAACTGCAGGAGGAGAAGATGAAAGCTGCGAGAACACAAATGGAGTTGGAGAATACACGGCATGTGAATCAGCGACTGGAAAAGGAGAATAATGAACAGTCTAGTAGCATGAAAAATAATGTGAAGCGTCTCGAGGAATTGAGTCGAGAGATTCATCAAAAGGACGAGTTTATCGAGAAGCTCAAGAAAGATCGCGACCAGGCGTTTGTCGACCTTCGGGTGGCTCTTATGAAGCATGACAGTCTGAAAGCGGAATATCAGGATTGTCAACAGAAACACAAGACTCAAATCGATTCCCTTCTGGCGCAGGAACGGCAGCGGTTGGAACAACTGCGTCAAGATCTGACCGAATCGTTTAACAGCCAGTTAAAAGCCAAACAGGCTTCATTCGAAGCTAGTCTGGAGGAAAGTTACATCTCCAAGAACATCTACCTGGAAAAGGTGAAGGAGCTTGAAGAGCTTCACATCCGATTAGAGGACGCCCATCTGAATTTGCTGAACATGACGGAGATTGAAGGCAAGATGAAGCAACAAGTAACAGAAGCGGAGAATTCCATCCAGAAGATGCGTAAAGCGCTGGATGAAGCGACTCTGCAAACGTCCAAGGCGGCACTGGAGCGCACCAAAGCAATGAACGAAAAGCGACTGCTAGAAGACGAACTGCAACACGTTCAACAAGACTTGGAAGCCGTCAAGGCCGAGAAGAATGAACTGAACGCAAGACTGGTCGAGGTCCAGGCCAGGTTGCAACAGGTTCAGCGCTTACCGCCGCAGCGATTGAACAGTTCATCCGGTGCCGAATGCTCCACAGCTTCCGGGTACGCCTCGGAGGAATTCCTGTCGGTGGCAAATCGGAAGGCTAAGGTCGAACCCGGCCTGCGAGTGGAAAACTCATCTCCAGATCTTGGCATCGAAAGCGACGCTGGACGACTGTCCAATCCGGAAACCAATCCGAGGACGTCGGCTGCAACCGGCGGCGAAGGGGCGCTCAGTCCCGCTAGGCCGCTGCTCAAGACGCTGGAGCTTACGAAATCGATGAGCGATCTGCTGATGGATCCAAAACAGGAAGGTAAGTTTAGATGGCGTTGTAGATTTAGTATTGCCTTTTTCCAGGATGAATGGATGTCACATAACGTTTGAAAGGATTTCAAGAATCGTGATCACATGCCTGTGTCATTTGGCATAACCAAAATGCATCCTACTTTATAGACCAAATGTCCATTATGTCAAATAGGTACTCATACCAAATGGCACAGACTCGTTTGATCGGCACCATTTCCATCTAGATCTTTTATCAACACTCTTCCATGTTGTTCCCCGTTTCAGCCAACCCAGAGCTCAACTCGTCCGCTCAAGCCACCGCCGACAGTACCAGATCAGTTGTGCACGACTGTGCCAAAATCGAGGCCGATTTCGCCGAGCTGAAGCGCCGGTACAAGCAAACCCGGCGCCACCTGGAGCTGGCCTACGACAGTATTAAGTCGTCCAACAAGCGCAAGGAGCAGCTGGAACGGGACATCAAGCAGCAAATCCAAAAGACCAACGTCGTGCTCAAAACGGTCCGCACCAACATGACCAACGAGCTGGAGAAATCCGGCTCCGGTAGTGCGCTTCCCCAGACCACCGAAACCGGTCGCAAGAGCTGAAGCTCGGGCTCGGGCTATACCTAGACCATGTGATGTGATGTGTGGTGCGAATAAGAGAGAATTGTAAAATAGGTAAAACTGTGAAGGATGGTGCGGGAAGCATGTTTGTACATTTCGCGAGAGTGTGTTGTAGAAAAATTCTGCTGAAGAGATTGTTTGGTTAGTGTCATAGATTTGTAAGGTTTTATCCTTTTTTTCCTCCAGTAGCAAACAACTGACTGAACTTTTTTATTTCGTTTTTATTTTGTGAATACTTGCTGACGCCCACGACGCGCACACTTACACACGCACACTAATTTATTTGTATTCCAATGACTACTTTAATGGCTGACGCTGTTTTGATTAAAACGGTTTTTATAGAAAGAAGAAGTTTACCCAATGAATACGTGTAGTGGTTTATCACAGCAGTCCGACTTGGTGAATTCGTTTCATTTCTCATCTCATCTGTCATCTCCTATTTTTCAATCAATGAACAGATGGTGGGTCTGCAAGTTGTACTCACGAAATTGACATAGGATTTCTGTCGTTTACATTTTACCGACGGGGAAAAACTGATTTATTTAATTAATTGAAAAGCTGTTGCTACATTGTACAGCAGTGAAATCCTAGTCCAACTTTGAAAAGCCACAGAGTTTTTGTGGGGTGTGAATTGAAGGTTCACTTCATGAAGTGAATCTGGCGAAGTGAAAAATAAACGGTGATGTAGAACAGTTCGGCTAGCTACTGCTACGGTGCGGTTGTCTTCGTCGTACGCAAAACGAGACAAATTTTCAACTTATAAGTGGAGTGGAATTGAAACGTGAAATTGATGATTATTGATACCGTCGAGGGGGGTGACAATGGGTCTGGGGGGTGAGATTGGGTCAAAACAGAGATACATAAAATTTGAAATAGCTCATCAACTATCGCTAATTTGTATTGAAAACTTTATATTATTTCAAAGAGGAGATGCTTTTACACGTCATGCTGCAGAATAAAATGTTTTGCAATAATCTTTTTTTGTTAAATTTGTGGCTAAACTTATATGATGAAACTACTAGTAAATCACTCTGAACAAATTTCTCCTTCGTAATGTTTAACACAAGTACCTAACCATAAATTTTCTTATAAGTGATTAGCTGTAGGTATACCTGGTTGATGCAATGAAAAAAAGCTGGATGTCATTGCTTTTTTTATTTGAAAATTCAATATTTTTGACCCTATGTCTAAATATTAAGAATGGGGGTGAGATTGGGTCAAGCAAGTTACCGAGTGCACATGATCTTAACTAAATTTCAGCTTGTTATCCAGTTTCCATTTGACGTTAGAGTGGTGCCATGTTTACCAAATATTCACAAATGCACGCTTTCTTTCGAAAATATGTCGAGAAGTGTCAAACGAGTGTGTTAATACGTTTAGTGCCTAATATCATTTAAAACAATACACCCATGCGTTTGGGCAGCTCTTCTTATCGTCAGCTAATCTTAAAGAGTATTGCAATATCGTAAACTCACAATATAGACTTAATAGCGTTCCTCTATCTCGAGATGGAGTGATTTGCTTTAGCAATATAGAGGCCAATGATCATGTACATAAGAGTAAAGGCTGGGTATGCTGCGCAATTCAGATCCCGTTGTGATCCACTAGCCTCTGCCCAGCAACTCCTATCCCTACCTCCACGCGGTACCGGCCGGAAACTATGAGCAACCTTAGGGAAGATCGGGTAACCAACCCCGGTGGGAACTTTGGTCGTAGGCTGACAGGGAAGGGGGGGTTTGCTTCGGCAAACCTGAGCGTCTGTTCTCCAGGAGGAGCGGCTCACAACAGCGTCTGATCCCCATGTTAGGGGCGGCTGATCTACGTCTGAGTGCCAGGGAAGGACTCTAAGCTCAACTGTGCACTATGGTCCTCCGGAAAGTAGGGGGTTGGTGTCAGGCCCTACGAGCCAGCCGTAAAAAACCATTGTAACGGAAAATCAGCAACAGAATAATACGAACCGAGACCAACGGCAACGACTCCAGCGAACGAAAAGGACTTGCGATTGGAAACTCGGTACGTGGAACTGCCGATCTCTCAACTTCATTGGGAGCACCCGCATACTCGCCGATCTACTGAAGGACCGCGGGTTCGGCATCGTAGCGCTGCAGGAGGTGTGTTTGACAGGATCCATGGTGCGAACGCTTAGAGGTAATCATACCATTTACCAGAGCTGCGGCAACACACGCGAGCTGGGAACAGCTTTCATCGTGATGGGTGATATGCAGAGGCGCGTGATCGGTTGGTGGCCGATCGACGAAAGAATGTGCAGGTTGAGGATCAAAGGCCGATTCTTCAACTTCAGCATAATAAACGTGCACAGCCCACACTCCGGAAGTACTGATGATGACAAGGACGCATTTTACGCGCAGCTCGAACGTGAGTACGATCGCTGCCCAAGCCACGACGTCAAGATCATCATAGGTGATTTGAACGCTCAGGTAGGCCAGGAGGAGGAATTCAAACCGACGATTGGTAAGTTCAGCGCCCACCAGCAGACGAACGAAAACGGCCTACGACTCATTGATTTCGCCGCCTCCAAAAATATGGCCATACGTAGCACCTTTTTCCAACACAGCCTCCCTTATCGTTACACCTGGAGATCACCACAGCAGACGGAATCTCAAATCGACCACGTTCTGATTGACGGACGACACTTCTCCGACATTATCGACGTCAGGACCTATCGTGGCGCCAACATCGACTCCGACCACTATCTGGTGATGGTCAAACTGCGCCCAAAACTCTCCGTCATCAACAATGTACGGTACCGGCGACCGCCACGGTACAACCTAGAGCGACTGAAGCAACCGGATGTCGCCTCAGCATACGCGCAGAATCTCGAAGCCGCGTTGCCAGACGAGGGCGAGCTCGATGAGGCCCCTCTAGAGGACTGCTGGAGTACAGTGAAAGCAGCCATCAACGACGCAGCCGAGAGCACCATCGGATACGTGGAACGGAATCGACGGAACGAATGGTTCGACGAAGAGTGCAGAACGGTTTTGGAGGAGAAGAATGCAGCGAGGGCGGTAATGCTGCAGCAAGGGACTCGACAGAACGTGGAACGTTATAAACAGAAGCGGAAACAGCAGACCCGCCTCTTTCGGGAGAAAAAGCGCCGCCTGGAAGAAGCGGAGTGTGAAGAAATGGAACTGCTGTGCCGTTCCCAAGAAACACGGAAGTTCTATCAGAAGCTCAACGCATCCCGCAACGGCTTCGTGCCGCGAGCCGAAATCTGCAGGGATAAAGACGGAGGCCTCTTGACGGACGGACGTGAGGTGATCGAAAGGTGGAAGCAGCACTTCGATCAGCACCTGAACGGCGTGGAGAACGTAGGCGCGGGAGCCCACGGCAATGGAGGAAACGACGACGCCAGTGCAGCGGAGGACGGAAACGAACCAACTCCCACGTTGAGGGAAGTTAAGGATGCCATTCACCAGCTCAAAACCAACAAAGCAGCTGGTAAGGATGGTATCGCAGCTGAACTCATCAAGATGGGCCCAGAAAAGTTGGCCACCTGTTTGCATCGGCTGATAGTCAGGATCTGGGAAACCGAACAGCTACCGGAGGAGTGGAAGGAAGGGGTAATCTGCCCCATTCACAAGAAAGGCGACCATTTGGAATGTGAGAACTTCAGGGCGATCACTATTTTGAATGCTGCCTACAAAGTGCTATCCCAGATCATCTTCCGTCGCCTGTCACCTAAAACAAATGAGTTCGTGGGAAGTTATCAAGCCGGCTTCATCGACGGCCGGTCGACAACGGACCAGATCTTTACCGTACGGCAAATCCTCCAGAAATGCCGTGAATACCAGGTCCCAACGCATCACCTGTTCATCGACTTCAAAGCGGCATACGACAGTATCGACCGCGCAGAGCTATGGAGAATCATGGACGAAAACGGCTTTCCTGGGAAGCTGACTAGACTGATTAAAGCAACGATGGACGGTGTGCAAAACTGCGTAAGGGTTTCGGGTGAACTATCCAGTTCATTTGAATCTCGCCGGGGACTGAGACAAGGTGATGGACTCTCATGCCTACTCTTCAACATCGCTCTGGAAGGTGTGATGCGACGAGCCGGGCTCAACAGCCGGGGAACGATTTTCACAAAATCCGGTCAATTTGTGTGCTTTGCGGACGACATGGACATTATTGCAAGAACATTTGGAACGGTGGCAGAGCTGTACACCCGCCTGAAACGCGAAGCAGCAAAGGTCGGACTGGTGGTGAATGCCTCAAAAACAAAGTACATGCTGGTAGGCGGAACCGAAAACGACCGGATCCGTCTGGGTAGTAATGTTACGATAGACGGGGATATTTTCGAGGTGGTGGAGGAATTCGTCTACCTTGGATCCTTACTGACGGCTGACAACAACGTGAGCCGTGAAATTCGGAGGCGCATCATCAGCGGAAGTCGGGCCTACTACGGGCTCCAGAAGAAACTGCGGTCGAAAAAGATTCACCCACGCACCAAATGCACCATGTACAAAATGCTAATAAGACCGGTAATCCTCTACGGGCACGAGACATGGACCATGCTCGAGGAGGACCTGCAAGCACTCGGAGTTTTCGAGCGACGCGTGCTAAGGACGATCTTCGGCGGTGTGCAGGAGAACGGTGTGTGGCGGAGAAGAATGAACCACGAGCTCGCTGCACTTTACGGCGAACCCAGCATCCAGAAGGTGGCCAAAGCCGGAAGGATACGGTGGGCAGGGCATGTTGCAAGAATGCCGGACAACAACCCTGCAAAGCTGGTGTTTGCAACTGATCCGGTTGGCACAAGAAGGCGTGGAGCGCAGAGAGCACGATGGGCGGACCAGGTGGAACGTGACTTGGCGAGCATTGGGCGCAACCGAGGATGGAGAGCGGCAGCCACGAACCGTGTATTATGGAGAAATATTGTTGATTCAGTTTTATCTTGAATTTGATGTAATACTAAATAAATGAAAATGAAAGAGTTTATAACGGAGGGTTTGGTTAAACATTTCTTATGCAGTATACTAAAACTATCATGTTTTTTACGATCAATCTTTCAATGTGCCCCTCCCTCATTGTAATCCTCCTCCTCTTATGGAGGTTGAAACCACGGGCGTGAATCTTCATCACGAAAAGAGCCGCTCGTTTGATTGGTGGACACTAGCGAACCTGGTGGTGGAAAGCAAGCTTTATTGTACAGCGAGCATAGGACGGGAGCGAGGCACGCTTTGATGATTTTTTATTTCTCTAAGGAAATTCATTCCAATCGAGTTCTCCAAGTGAAAATTTTACGACTTCCACCTCGAAACTTCAAATTGTTCGAAGATACACATCTGTTCTGTGTTGAAACTCTAAATGAGGATGATTATGGTGGCTAAAAATAGCGATACAGCATACGAACGTTATTTTATCAAATTTCAACCATTTTTTCGGTTGTATTAGGCCTTTTAGGTGGATTAATCATCTTTTAAAAATTCCTAAGTTTTTATTCGTCATGATAACATTGTGTTTTAAGTAGGTTTACTAGATATGATCAATAAAATTAACTTATATTCTTAGATAGGCGATTTTGAATACTTTGACCCATTCTCACCCCCTCTAAGGGGTGAGATTGGGTCTATTTTCAATTATTTGTCGTTTAGTACGCAATTCATATAACGTGATACTTTCTTGCTAAACTATCATTACCACATAGAAGAGTATATACAATATATAAAAATGAGTTTGAAGTTCCTTTGAGGCAACAAAACTCAAGAATTGATGAAGCGATCAACATGACTCTTGCACGATTCGGTTCGTATTCGTGGTGGCTGTGTTTATATTTTCAAAAAGTTACGTATATCAACTAGAAAAGTAAGAAAATTGATAATGTACTAATTTTTCATGAGCTGGGAAGGAAATCAACACGATCGAAAATAAACCAATCTAGAGTGCGATGCAGCGATAACCTCAACAGTTGTCAAACCACCACATCTTGGCAAGACAAAGTTTGCCGGGACTGCTAGTACCAAATAAAAAGTTATTCCGACTTCAATTGCATTTGTATTTAACAAACAATCTTTGAGTATCCTTTTTTGACCCATTCTCACCCCCAACGACGGTAGTTAACTTCTTTTTGCTTCTATCTGATAAACCATTAACAAAGGTAAGTTGAAATATCTGTAATTATTGGCTATTTCTCGTCTGATATGACGGGAATTCGCGCATATGACGAAGTAGATTTCTACCCTAGCATGAAAAAAGAAGTGAGCACGGTGTGAGGCGTCGATATCATGCTACTGGAAGAACAAGGCTATCTTGGATTAATCGTATCCTGCATCATTTATCGTTAGAAGCGATTTTCTTCCATCATTGGGCATATTATTATGATATCTACATCTACGGTCAAGTTTACTCCCTTATCATATTTGCCACAAAGCGGTGTGATGCATGCGGTTTCCAATGGCGTTGAACGCCTGCTATATATAAAGCAGTTACAGCTTCAGATAATTCAAAACACTATTGATCATGGATTCAGAACAACGTGACCTCGCGCTGCGTGTCATCCCCGTTCTGGAGGACGGAGACCAGCAGGATCTATACCGGTACATCTGTAAGTACTTTTCCACCAGAATGGGCCCTTCGGTGTCGACAGAAGCAAAGAAAGAGCTAGGCATCATAATGCTGTCGAAACTGCGCGGAACCTACGCCCTGATGGCGACCCAGCGAAAGTGCGAAACATACGAGGACATCATTTCCAAAGTCGTCCGATAGGCTGTCGGAGTTGAGCTTTTGAAATAGAACCAAACGATCGGATTAAACCATGTTCGCATTTTGTTTTTTTTTTTATTTGTTTCTCCGAACTTCATCCTATCACAATATCAGTTGTTTAAATTTCTATGTTGCTTAAAATACTTCTTTGGCGTTCGCTTGTGAACTGTATTACTAGTTAGTTATTTGTTAAGAGTTCTTGTATAAATTCCCATAATGCTATTTCGTATCGAATAGATTCTCTGCGCGCTGATGGCGTTCGAATGAGTTAAAATGCGTTGATTTGCTGCGGGGTTATCCGTTTTGTGCAGAAGCGTCTCTTAATCGTTTGTATTTGGAGATTATCTCGTTAATTGGCACGCGGTGTAATTAACAATGCAATTGATTTATTTCAGTCCTACCTAATACCGCAGTGGAACAGAAGAGATGGGAAATGCGAGTAAATTCGATATCTCTGCTCTTAGTGGATGGTACTGAATGAGTTATTGACATTCTGACGAAATCTTTATAGAATCAGTAAAAAAGGTAACGAATGAATACAGATTTTTTTTTTAAATCCTTTTATTTCTTTAATGTGGAGCCAGAGTGGAATAAAACGAGCTGAATACATGGTTCTCTAGTATCGAGCGGCACATGACACCCTCTTTAGCTGAATCTATAGAGATTTTTGCATTTTGTGTCAAACAATCATTCGATTCCATTCACTCCGAGCAAAGATATTAGGGAAATTCACTTAGCCAGCGTAAACTGATTAAACGTCGCGATCACCAAGGCAATCTTTGATTATTTCATTCGCAAAATCATAAAACATTTCAAATGAGCAGAAAATCATGGCTTACGCAGCAATTTAATCTGTTTAGTGAGTATCCCTAATAAATTTATTCGCATACCACACTTGTTTTCTATCCATTTTGATGAGTTGTGTTATAGCAAAAATTAGAAAGAGAAGCTCCATCCTAGCTGTTTTTTGAGTTGATATGAGAACATCACTACTGATTGCTTCTGTGAAGAATGTGAAGAATGGAAGCACCACAAACTAGTAGATCGAAATCCTACGGAACCGGAAGTAAAGCAAAGAGAACCTACTATAGTGCGTTTGAAAGCTGGTACTACACTGAAGTTTTTTTTTACGCGGTTTTTTTTTACGCGGTTTTTTTTTACGCGGTTTTTTTTACGCGGTCCGTCCTAAAAAAAAACCGCGTTATTTCAAGACCCGTCGTAAAAAAAAACCGCGTTATTTCAAAAACCGTCGTAAAAAAAATCCGCGTTTTTTCAAAAACACGCGTAAAATAGTCAGCACCACATCTAACGTGACTTGACTTTTTTTACGACGTTTTTTGAAATAACGCGGTTTTTTTTTACGACGGGTCTTGAAATAACGCGGTTTTTTTTTACGACGGGTCTTGAAATAACGCGGTTTTTTTTTACGCGGTTTTTTTTTACGCGGGACCATTACCGTCGTAAAAAAAAACTTCAGTGTACTTCTATAGCTCACTACTGATTGATGATTCATTGATTGATTGGTGTGCTCTGAATATTCTGGAAAAGATTAACTTTTTTAAATTTTGTAAAATTTAAATCTCGTTTTACTTTTGCTTTTTC
Organism: Aedes albopictus; assembly: GCF_035046485.1. Lineage (NCBI taxonomy): Eukaryota > Metazoa > Arthropoda > Insecta > Diptera > Culicidae > Aedes > Aedes albopictus. The sequence continues at coordinate 12,137,544 of NC_085138.1, forward strand.
ATATATTTTTGTTTTGATCAACAAATTTTGATTCTGCTCTTCCAGTTGGATGCAACAATTCCATAAATCTACTCTCTACGTGTTAATTGATTGATTTGGATGCTAGGATAGCTGTTTGCCGTTATCTGTACTAGGATCAGTTAATTTTACTCAGTTAAAGCTGTGTGCAGTATTAAATTGATTGATTGCCACAATGTGTTTCTCCTCGTGGTACGTGCGCAAGATGTGACCCAGTACCGAAGAGATATCGTTATCGCTAAGCCACATTGTCATAGTAGAGGAATTGTCCAGCATGGAGAGGAGCGCTGCGGATGTAGAAATAGAACATTGTTAGCGGATGTTATTGTGTTCGAATTTGTCTAATGAACTAACGCTTACCAATAAACATCTTTGGGTTTCCTAAGCTAATTTGTACTTGGGGTGAGGCCAACAGCACCTGCAGTATTGGAGAATCCTGAGGCAAACCGTCACGCAACTCGGTTAGGCTTTTACTTCGATTGCCCAGCAACCACTCGCACTGAAATAACCGTAAAAAGGAAATCATTTCTGAATAGGTAGCTCCTCGATCCACGATCATTTTAAATCTTAGTTGTGGCTTTCACAACCAGAGGCGCGCGCATCGTTTTTCTTTGCATTTGACGTTTCACACTAGTGCCTTCTGTTGACGACAATGTAGAACGCAGTGCTTCGTGAAGCATTTCCACCAGGTGATGATAGTGTGTAGTGGGTGATGGATTCTCACAAAACTTGTTCTAGGTATTACGTCTGTTTGTCTGTGGTTTAGCTATATTGAATCTTTGAACATTTTAAATTGCCATCTAATGAGCAAATTATGAAGTAAACTACCACCAACTAAGAAGCATTGAGTACATTGACGATAGTAGTTGTCTAAATCTCTAAGAAATACTGTCGCATAAATAGAACGCTGGCCACAAACCGGTAACAAAGGCAAACTTACCGCTGCGGCCTGGTTATTCCTCGTGGCAACCAACGCTTCCCGAACGTTCTTCTCGTTGAAGCCCATCTCGACGATGGATGCCACCATCTCCTGCGTCGGATACACATCTCGGTCCGAGTATTGCCGGATAATGTCCAACAAAACCTCCACGTGGTCAACCTTTTGACGAAACCGTTGCACGTCATCTTCGTCCGAGTCCTGATGCTGTTGTGCGCTTGCATCATCGTTGCTGGGACTACCAGCCTGTGAGGTATTGGCCGACTCGTCGATGTCTGGTTCTGCTTCAGCCAGGGGAGGAGGTCGATCTCCGGCACTGGTGGATGCTTCGTTGCCGTCATTGCTACCAGCAACCAGCAACGTCGTTGTTTGGATTGTTTTAGCGGGTGTATCACAGTTCAACAGCTTCACCGAGCTATCGTTTTGTATTAGCCAATCCAGAGCGGCTGGGAACACATTTCTGAAAAAGGAGGATGAAGTCGCATGTTCGTAATAACCGTTAAAACAGTCAGCAACATACTTGGTAATTTCCATTGCTTGATGAATTTTGTCCAACGAGAAACCCATCTCCAGCAGTGTTTCGATCGATCGGACTTGATGCCGTCGTCGGTTGACCAGCCTCTGGTTGAAGAGGGCAATCAATTTTTCCGCACAACATCCAGAGCCTATCACAAAAGCGGAGGCACGGGCAAGAGAAATGAGAATTCTACGTAGATCTTGCTGTAGCTAAAAGGATAATATAGGATCAGCTTGAGATGGTCGAATTCAAAGGTTCAAAGTATTTTACATCGGTTTGTAGCATCCCCACATTGGAATTTGTCGTTGACTGGTTAGTGCGTGACAAGGGGATGTGTTTGGTAGCTGCTAATACTTCAGCAATGGTTGGTCCTTTGAGATTCTCCTCCGTGGGTATGAAGTCGGTACGTCTCACCACTAGTAAAAATTCCTCTGTGAAACGAAATCAATGATTCATGATAAGTCATTCAGTATTATTCTGTAATCGTGTATAGTTTTAATAAGACAAGGCGTGCCGAATCCAATCGATCATTCATTTCCAAATACTGATCCATAGCATCCTTTATAACGTCAGAGAAAAAGAAGAATTCTATACCTAACCATAAAACTTACCCTCATTTCGAACACCCAGCTTTAGCAACGTGTCATCGTCCTGGAAAGTGGTCCTATTCCGAGCCCGTATCAGCTTGTACTTCCCCACGAGCTGATCAATGTCCGAGGAAAAATGCGGTAACGAAAAGGAACAACTCGCAAACTGCTCTAGCGCGCGAATTTTCAACTGACTTCCGCTGCATTCTTGGGGCACTTCAACGCATACGATGCCTCCACGTGGGCTGATGATGCGCAACAAAAGTGTCGACCTTCGGCCCAAACGTTGCCCATAGTAGCCTTCCTCGGCGGACAGGGTACAATCGGATGCGGAGCTTGTACTGGGTCGATCCAAGTGAGCGTTGCTGTGGCTGTCAAAAGAACAATGCAAGTGTTAAATTACATACAGGGCAAATGACGGCGTAATAATGCACCGGTACATGAAATCGGCATGCTCTCAACGACTGTATTTATACCGCACTGGCGATAATTAGTTTACCGAAGTCATCACTTCGTCTAGGTAAATAATAGATGCGGTAGATTGGTCTAAGATATTACATTATCTTTAGTAACATTTCATGGATTGATTGCTCTGACATACATATACGCAACAGAAACACACTTAATTTGAAATGCCGGGATATCGGCAAACAACAACATAACCGAGATCTCAGCATCATTGACAGTTCATTACTTAGGTTCGGCAACTGTTTTGCTGAGAATCAGCTAACAGATGCAGTTTTAACTGAGATATCAGTTTTTGAGTTTGCTGAGTAGTCGGGTGTGCGCGGAAAGCTGAGCCCGCGAATATTTTTTAAGTGTGTAGCGAAATAGGAAAAGTACTCTGGAAGAGTATACTAACGCATAAGCATATACCATAATGGGTTCAAACAGCGCCCTGAAAAGGGCACTGTAATAACGCATAAAGCGAAAGAGAGTCTATAGCTCTTTACCACAGCGGGTTAAGAACAACAGAATATCTTGAATATTCAGGTCTCTAAAGTCAGTTTCCCTTAATAAGTGTTTACCGAATACTCGGAAACGCAGTTGCGCAAAAACTGGACAGTTACATATCAAATGATACGAAGTTCCATAATCGGATTCACAGCTATCACATGCAAATGAATCAGCTTGGTGAATATTCGTCATGTGATAGCTGAGTCGGCAGTGGCCAGTCAATGCTTTGACCAGAATGCTGAAATTCTGCTTTGACAGATTTGTAAGATACTTCGCCACCCTTGGAGATGGCGCAGTACAATACAATTTGGTTTGACGACATGACTCCAAACTATTCCAGTATTGTCTGTGTTGAGTAGCAGCCCAGGTGTGAATCTGAAGCTTTACCCAACACTTCGATATCGGAATAGCTGGCTCAGGGCCAATAAAGTCATGTGATGCTCCAGTGCAAGCTAATTCATCAGCCAATTCATTTCCAGCGATGGAAGAATGGTCAGGTACCCATTATTCAAGGTTGTTACCGAGGTAGGCGTTGGATAACTGTCTTTGACACAATTCTGAAAAATTTCAACCTTATTCCACACCAAGACACCGAAGTGTACAGAAGCTTTTTATGTTTAATAAAACTTGTTCGTTGTTGTTTGAGCCGCGTCTGTTCATTCCGTCCAGCCCTCCCCAAACCGTATTCCTTCAGGTTATGGGCTCGTCAACGAAGGAAGGTTCAGGAATTCCGCTGCTGAACGGAACGAATTTCGAGAACTGGCGTTTTCGTGTTCAACTCTATCTGTATGCAGCGGACGTTTCGGAGGTCCTAACGAAGCCAGTCCCCGGTGAAGCAGATGCTGGAAGAGTGAAGTTCCTGCAGACAGATCGGAAGGCGGAATCTCTCTTGGTTGGATTCCTTTCCGATGAGTGTCTCGGTATAGTCCGGGACAAGGAGACGGTTCGCGATATGTGGAAGGCCCTTGAAGATACCTACGCGAAGAAGTCTGTTGTAAGTCAGACACTGCTACGAAAACAGCTGGCGACTTCGGATGAAGGAAGGAACTTCCTGGGGAAATAAAAATAGGTAGTTTGTTCCAAAAATTGTTGAAAAAATGCTGAAAAAATTCATATAATGGCAGGCAAAGAAAGCCCTTCAATTAATAACTGTGGAAGTGCTCGAAGAACACTACACTCTAAATAATTTTCACGTCCGTTTTACGTGAAATATCACGTAGCTCATCCTTATTCTGAAAACCTTAAGAGTTACGTGACATTGGCAACCTTCACTCGATAACCATGTCGTATGCACCACCATGTTTGGTCAAATCCACCTTATCTTCACGTAAATCGTTTTAATGCGTTTGTGTTAAGCTAGTATGACACTCTTTGACCAATGCCAAATATTTGACCACTTTTGACAATGATGATTAACCTGGGCTTGTTAGGGGAATATCTGTAAATAAAAAGAAAATCTCGAGTGAAAATGTCGAGTCAAGTACAAGACACTGAAGACGACCTTACAGTTGAGGTCGAAATACGTATCTGTCAAAAGATGCAAATTCTTAGTGGAATTAAAAGGAACAGTACTTAACGCGATTTTCTTTTTATTCACTTTTGACAGTTAAATTTTGACCAAGGTGTACCTGGCAAACAAAAATATTTGTCACTCTCGAAAAACGAATAGGGACAAACAGAGCCAAACAACCTGCCAAAATTTATCTGTCAAAAGTGGTCAAATATTTGGCGTCTGGGCAAAGAGTATAATAGCATCCTTAGTGTACTTCCGACTTGGAAGTCCCCGCGAAACGAAAGTTACGTGAATTTCCGGTGTGAAAAAAAAATCAATATGGCGCCGCGAAGTAAGTTGGTGCAAGAACTTCTTGCTAATTACGAGAAAATTTCTGGAAGTTTTCAAAGGTAATTTGATTGCTCAAGGCAATAGACAGTAATGAGTCGTGACTTTTCATTTACATATCAATAATTTCAGAAGCTGAAATAGATGTTATGTTTCCTGACAGTGACGGAGAACCAGTTCAGCGAGTGTTTAGAAGTTGAACTACGAAGAATTTGAATCTCAATCCTTTGGTTTGTTTGAAATCATCCAATATTGGAGAATCATTAATAAAATATACTGTTGTAGGGTGCCTGTACCAGTTATCGCACCACCTAAGAAAAACTATTTCTACAAAAATAAGAAGAAGACCGACGAATGTAAACAATAAGTCAAATGATTGATTAGTTTTAAACTTTACAGGAAAAATATAAAAACGGAGCCAAAACTACTTTTAGTATTTATTACGGCGTGTGCCAATGATAGGAACCCTGTACCAGTTATGGACACATTTGTTAATTTGGGTTCCACTTCGCACTATTTACATGCATTCCTTATGGGAGTTGCCATAACTGGTACACTATGGCGAAATAGGGTGCAAGGAGGCCGAAAAGTTAAGGAAAATGATTTATTTCTACCATAATTTGAGCAAATTGTGAAGTTTGAATGATTGCAATCATCTTTTGTGATCGTGATCTGTTGTTCACGATTTTTTTCTTGTTGATTTGTATCTTTAAAGGTTAAAAATCAACTATGGCGAATTTGAGGTACTATAGCCATAAATGGTACACTGAGCCTAATACATTTGTAAATGTAGATTTTTTAATTTAAATTAAAATGCTGATGAAGATGTTTTTCCTTAACTGTCACATATTTGTACCGGCTTGTAGCGTATTTGAGGAGACAATAGTTTTTCAATCCTTATACAATGCAATGATATTTTTTACAGTATATCCTTTTTCATTGCATTTTGTGAGGATTTTTAAACTTTTGCCTCTTTAAATACGTTGCAAACTGAAAATTTCCGGTGTAATTAAAGAACTTTATCGAGAGCTTCTAGGAAGTTTAATGTACGTTATGGTTTCGACGAGGCCGGACATTTGTTTTTCTGTCGGATACTTGGGAAGATTCCAAGCCCAGCCCCGACACCAGCACTGGACGGCACTCAAGCGAATCGTGCGCTACCTAAATAAGAGGAACAATGGACCATTGCCTGACCTTTACCCGAGACGAACAAGCAAAACCATTAGTGGGATTAGCGGATGCAGACTAGGCTACCGACACCGAAGACCGGAATTCAGTGAGTCGGTGTATCAACTGTGACCTGGTCAAGCAAAAAGCAGACGACGGTAGCAACCTCATTCAGTGAAGCAGAACATGTCGCTTTGAGCGCTGCAGCACCGGAAACAGTGTAAGATGGAACCCGTAAAAATATATGAAGACAATCGTGGTTGCATCGGCATGGCTAAAAACGCGGAGAGCAAGAGAGTGAAGCATATTGATATAAAACATCACTTTCTTCGAGATCTGGTGGCTGCTGGAAAGATTTTGGTCGAACCTATTAGTAAGCAAGTACCAAGCAGCAGACTTTTTTACGAAATCCTTGGACACTGGACGATTTGAGGAACTGCGGAAACAGATAGGAATATTCAAACGAGAGGGGGTGTTAACGAGGTAGACGTTGGATAAATATCTTTGACACTCTTGAAAATTTTCAACCTTATTCCACATCAAGACACCGAAGTGTACAGACGTACGTACACAGATGTACGTTTAATAAAGCCTTTTCGATGTTGTTTGAGCCGTGCCTGTTAATTCCGTCCAGCCCTCCCTACACCGTATTCCTTCAAATAATGAAATCAAGTAATTTTAACATCAAAATCAAGCACTACTGAATGTCCCTACAATTCATGTATTTAACTTTTATATTTGTGATGGACGCAGACTACCGATGTTTTCATGTAAATCAGACGTAAAAAATATTCATTAGTGGAAGAACATTCTAACAAAATCGTTACTTCGGCATACCGATCTTTTATTGAAAACCTAATATCCAGTCCCCGGACTGATTAATTTTACATCAGCTGGATCACAGTTACTGGCGAAAAGGCAATGAAACTTAAGGATAAAACACCGACCACGCTCTCACCTTTGACACGATGGAGAAGCGCAGTCACAACCATTCTTGCCCGTCGCCGACGTCGTGGGGTGGTCGTCGTCGTCCTGATCTACCCTACACTCCTGCCGATTCACACCCGACGACGAAACTCGAGATGCAAACCGAGCGCCAATGAATTTGCGGATACGCTTCATCATTTATGAATGCAGTCGAGAAAACACCAACTTCAAAAGTAACAATGAAGGACGAAAGAAAACACAACCTCTTTGGGTAACAAACACAAACTTACGTTGATCGATCAGCGGAAGTCGCAGCCTGCTGCTGTTGCTGTTGATGACGATGGTGGTGATGGTGATGCTTGGATGAAAAACGAAAATTTCGCGATGGACTACTGCGATGACTTGATCCCCCAGCAGCAGGCGAGGATGACGACGCATTTGTCGCTACGGACGAGCTGCTGGCACTTCCTGTGGAATTGGTTTCGCCTGCTGCTGCCGCAGCTGCACCGGATGCGTCACGTTGCTGTTTCCTGGACTGCTGCCAGCGGGCTTTCCGCTCGGCAATTTTCTCCCGCATCCACGGAATCATCGTTCGCGACGCACTGGGATGGCACTGTAACTTCTACTCTACTGGTACGACGACGGCCACGGAAACTACACATACGACGTTCCCCTAATTAGGTCATATGTAAATTTTTCACTCCGTATCCTGCCGCAAACGCATATTTGGGCCTTGTTTTCTAATGGGGAAGCAACATTGTCGATGAAGTTTCGCTTGACGCCACTATTTTGCACGCGCTACGCGTTGGTGCTACTTATTGATGTACGTAGATACATTCGATATGATATGATGGGTATTTTACCACACGACGCCTGTCTTTTCGTCCTTTTAGAACCGTAGAGACTTTTGATTCACACACACGGTGGGTCGAAAACCGAGCTTCTGATGTTCGCGCACAACAAACCAAACTGCAGAAACAATGTTTGGGAAGAGTAAACTTCCTAGCAGCACAGCATCTCACAAAACAAATGTTATGGCCTTATGGCTGTCATTTTTATGCTGACACAACAACCCACCCACTGGAGGGAGGTTGGTCTGCAATGATAGGAAAAACTCAGCTGAAAGTTTTCCTCAAAAAGTTGCACGCAAGTTCTGAAGCATGCAAGTTAATAACAGTTGTTATTCGATTTTCCCGTCCATGAATTTGTTTGCAGTTCAAAGGGATTTTCACAGCCTTGTTAACACACACCCGGATAACTGACACTGAGGAAGATTACAAGTGGTAATCGAAATACGCGTATCTGTCAAAGGATAAGCAAAACAGGGCGGAATTAAAAGGTTCAAACTGATTACACTCATGTAAAGAAGGTATTCTGTTTAGATGATTCCTCCAGACATTTTCCAGGAATTCTTCGGGAATTTCTCTAAGCTTTTCTTCTTGCATTCTTCATGGATTTTCCTGCAAATCTTTGTGGAATTTATCTTGGAATTACTGTGGAATTTTCTCCAGGAACTCCTTCAGGAATGTCTTCTCAAATTCCATCAGGGAATTCTCCAGTAACTCCTTTATGGAATTCTGGAGAAACTTCTGCAGGGATTCCTACAGGAACTCCTTCAGAAATTTCTCTAGGTGATTTTTGTGATAATTTTTTCTGGAACTCATTGTGGGACTTCTTCATAAACTTCTTTAGAGATTCCTCCAGAAAGTCCTTCAGTGATTTATCTAACTAGGGATTCTTCGGAGATTCCTCCAGGAGTTTGATTTTTTTTTGTGTGACATTTCCAAGGGGTTTTCATGGAGTTCCTTAAGGGATTTTCCCATAATCTTTCTCAGAGATACCTCTAGGAACTCCTCAAATGAATTATCTGGGAATTACCTCAGGGATTCTTCTAGGGACATTACCTGGAATTTTTGCTGGTTTTCTTCTTCAAGGATTCCTCGAGGGACTCTACAGGAACTCTTTGAAGGACTCCCTAGAACTCCTTCAGGGATTTCTCCATGTACTTTTTGAAGGCTTTTTCCAGGAATTCTTAGATTTTTTCACTTGAAGTTCTTTGAGGGTTTTTTTTTCAAAAATACCTTAAAGGGTTTTTTCCCCTAGAATCCCTTCAAGGAATTATCCACGGAGTGCTACAGGAATTCCTTCTTGAACTCCTTCTGGGATTTTTTCCTGAAAATCTTCAGGATTTCCATCAGGGATTCATTCAGGATTTTTTTAGGGATTCCTCGGGAATATCTACTAGAGCAATTCCTTCAGGAATTTATTCTGGGGTTCATTCAGAAATTCCTTCAGACATTTTTCTTAAAGTTCCGACAGGGATTTCGCCTGGAGCTGATTCAAGGATTCCTGTAGAAGATCCTTTAGAGATTGTTCCAGATAGGAGGAGTCATGGTATTCATCCAGGAAGTTCATCTTGAATTTTTGAAAGATTTTTTCAGCGATTCTTTTAGGAATCCCGGAAGGGATTCCTCTGAGAATTTCATAGGGATTCGTATTAGGAATTTCTTCACAGCCTGCCGTGTAGCCCCATGTTGTATGGGAATCCGTATTAACATGGGACAACTATGCTGCACACGGAAGTAAATTTTCCTCAGTGTTTTTTTTTTCCTGGAATTTCTCCCTGGAATTGTTGGAGATTTCTTCAGGAACTCCTTCAGGGATTTTTTTTCTCAAATTCTTTCAAAGATTTCTCCAGGAATTACTTCAGAGTTTTCTTTTCCCAGGAACTCTATTGTAGATTTCCGCAGGAGTTCTTTCAGGGGCCACTTCTGGGATTCCTCCAGGAAGGCCTTGAAGAATTTTTCACCGAATTCCTTCACAAATTCCTTCTGGAATTCTTTGAGATTTTGCCTGAAGTTCCCTGACGATTTTTCCTGGAATTTTTCGATACTTTTTTAGGGATTTCTTCAGGAATTCTGCCAGGAGTTCCTTCAGGATTTCCTCATGAAGTTCATCCTAATTGCTGGATGAATTTTCTTTTGTGATTTCTCCAGAAGTTACATCAAGAGTTCAATCAGTAGTTCCTTCTGTGGTACCTCCATGGAATTCATTGATTTGCTCCAGGATGATACGGAGCATGACAATATGGTTCACACAGGATCGTCCGGCACGGAATCCTGCTTGCTGCCGTTGGAGAGTTGCGTCAATCTTCTCCTGTATCTGGTTAAGGATCACTTTGCAGAGGACTTTGGAACGGTACACACACAGTAACATGATGCCCCGCCACAGTCAGGTCACCCTTTTTGGGTACCTTTACTAAGACGCCTTGCATCCAGCCGACTGGAAATGTCGCGGTTTCCCATATGTTGCAGAATAATTGATGCAGTAGTTGTGCGGATACTACGGGGTCAGCTTTGAGCATCTCAGCTGATATGCGATCGACCCTTGGGGCCCTGTTCGATTTCATGCTACGGATGGCTGTTTCTATCTCCTGCACTGATGGAGCTTCGGAGTTGACATGGGTAATGCGTCGAACCCTTGGCGGATCATGCTGAGGTGTTGATGGCGTGACCGACACTTGAAAAAGGTTTCCAAAGTGCTCGAACCAGCGTTTCAACTGGTCAGCCGGGTTACTGACCGCAGTAACTGTAAGGCGACGTGAAACATCGTAAATGAAAACCGCGTAAAAAAAGACCTGACTGTACTGCGACACGGTACACTACTCTGGACTTTATCTGGTGAACAGAAAGAACAGCTCAACAGAGCGCTCAAATCAACAATCAGATTGGTTTTCAATCTGTGATACGACTGCTGCGCATCGAAACTACTCCATTTTTGGACGTGATCTTCGAGCAAACTATCACAATCGCATCTGTTGCCTTCTGGGGAAGGGTCAGCATAGTGCACTCCCAGTTCCTTGACCTCTCCTAAACATTTACCTAATGTAACGGGTTCGCGTAACTGATTAAATAAACTATTAAAGATCTGCGAAGAGGACCGATGGATAGGACGCATTCGTATACTACACCCGCCCACACGACTGTTTCCGGCAAAAGCGTTCTGGTTTACGGCACTTGCCATTAACAACGAGAAGATTCCCAATGACGTCATGTTTCAGAGCCGCTCTGCACACTCAACATCAGGGGCGTACAATTTCGTTTCAATGATACACTTTCATGCAACATTTGAATGAGTCACTTCAAGTGTTTCATACATTTTTCTAATGACTCGGTCGTTAATAAAAACTTTTCCACTCATCGTAGCACTCGGTAGTCTCCCACCCGGGCGCATTGCTTGTGCTTCACCCGTCAGAGCATTAGTGTCTCACTGGTGCGCGCTAGTCTCTCAATGGTTACGGGCGCCGGTTAATTGGATTTAAGTGGTCGAATTTGTTATCCTCTTTCATAAAACATAATTAGGGTAGGTAATCAAAAGTTGAACCAAATTGCGGCTTTCCGAAGTAGCGCAAATTTTGAGTGATTTTTTCTCCCATATGGAAATAACTTACTACGGCAAAATCGTATGTACATGAAAGCCACGGGTATAAGCTTTCTGTTAAATGGTAAAAAGTTTGTATTTGCACCGAATTTCATTGAAATATTCGATTTTTCATCAACAATGATTTTAATCTTAATTTGAACCATCGTAATCAAAATTTGAACCAATTTTAATCTTAATTTGAACTACTGGCGGCAGCAGCTCGAGCACCTCCCACAACAGCCAATTTCGTGCTGAGCAATAGAAAAACACATAGATCCGCTAACTAGTTTTCATTAGGTAGTGGAATTTCAACTAAGAATGTTCTAAACTCTTCAGGAACTTGGAAACTAAATTTGGAATTTTTCATCGCCCAAGTGTAAACAAAACAACCACTAGCGCCGTCTGTTGGCCAACACTGGAAGCTCGCCCCCGTTTACTAGTTCAAATTTAGATTACAAATGGTTCAACTTAAGATAACATTCTCCAAGTAAGAATTACTTAAACTTGATAATTTTATGACAAATAATGCGGAATATTATTCGGTTGGTCGATTCTACGATAAATAAGCTTTCATTTGACGTGTTCACATATTGCGTGTGATACAATGCATGAGCTGTACGAGTGCACCGAAAATGTGCTTTCTCTGGGGGGAAATGGGTGAAATCACAGTGATTTTTCAATTGCTTGTTTTCCATGACAAAAACGCCTTTTTCAATGCTTTTAAAGTCCATGTTATCAGAATATATTACGAAAAGCTGTTTAACATCTTTTTCGGGATAATATTTGCCGAAAAAGGACGTTGTTTTAAGGGCGGACGGGACGGTCGGGTAAATATCCGCCATTGCTCTGTTGCTACTAAGATGGTAATCTCAGATTCTACTTCATATTTTGCAACAAAAACCTATCATTGTGTATGCTCACTTGCACTGCACATGCTGATTGTTTTTCATCATCTTCAGTGCAATAGAACTCGAGATTACCATCTTCAAAATCGCGAGGCAAATTGTTAGAAAGAGAGGCAAGATAGGAAAAATAACACGGCGTCCCGTTTCACCTTAATGAATTTCGAAATGGTTCAAATTAAGATTACAATTTGACTAGTTCAAAGTTTGATTTCTTACCCTATCATTCTATTGGCGTGCACCACTATTTGAAAATGTGGTTTAAATAGTGTTTTTAGCATGTTGAAGTATTTCAATGACTCATAAATGAAACGAAAATCCAAGTGTATCATCCCATGTTTCATACACACTTGTTTCTGTAGCAGCAACGAACGAGTGTGTTGCTGGGTGAGAGATGAAGCATCACAGCAGTCCGTTCGCATGGGAAACGATTTGCTACAGTCGTCGTACGTCATGTTTTCCTTTCGAAATTGCACGACCCTGCTCAACATTAACCCTCACTTCCCATGGTTGCTCTAGAGCACCATCCATTTTTGACGAACCCAAGACAAACGGAATTAGATGAACATGATGCAATAGTTTTAAAAATATGATTGTAATTTCATTAGGTAAACCCAACTACCAACTACTATTAGCATTAGGTCGTAGTAGTTTTTAAAAATACTGTTTTTAACTTTTCCCATCGCACTAGTGTTTTGACCGAATGGAAGCTCCAAAGATGATTTGATAATTGAACAATATTTCAATAATCGAAAATCTCCGAGGTCACTGGACAACATTCAGAGATAAAAAGGGTGTCTATGTCTATGTTAACGCCTTCAGAGTACTATTCTTAAGAAATATACAAAGAGCAAAAAGAAAAAAAATGTGTCGTAGCTAATTTTTAAAGATTTGATATTTCTGAAAATTATTCGAAGACAGCTACCAGAGCTAGCGTTTTTAGCCGATATGGGCAACTAGTTTTTCTGACAGCTTCCCCAAACAATAATCAGATAATATCCTCAGTTATTTTATCTGAAAATTATTTCAAGCTGATTACCAATAGTGTCAATAACCGATGTTAGTCATTGACAGCACCAGCATCATCTCCAAATAACTCTCATATTAGTGTTAGATAACACTTTTTGAGCTTCCATTCGATATTGTAAAGAAATTTGTCAAACCCTATTTGTCAAAATATAGTCAATAATGTATCAAATTGTGTTTCTAATTTCGCTAGTCGTCTTCTGCATATCTGTGATCATCTCAGTCTAAAGTAATATTATATCCATCGTAACCCTTTACAATGTCAACCGTCCTAAGTCCTAACTAAATTCCTGCTTTTTTTGATCAGTGAAATAATACCGTCTAAGATATAAAAACAAAAAAGTTCAGTCAACTGATTTTTGTCAAATAAAAATGATAATGATTATTTGTCAACTTTTATAAATTCACAAAACCCATAAAAATAAGAAATACAAATACAAACTCCTATAATCAACAGTTTTATCTTTACCTCATCAGTCCATAATTTTCTAATTGTAATGAATCTAATCTGTAAGGCTGTAAGTCAACTTATCCTAGCGTCCCCTGTCCTGTGTACTAACGAATAATGAGTGTAACGCAGAGACCTCCTCTACCCACTCTTGCGTTACGTTAAATTTAACAATTCTGGAGCAACATTTGAAAAGGGCCCAAGAGGTCTTGTGTCTTTTTTCTAAAACCCTCCGTAGGGCATAACAGCAGCCCGCCCACGCAAATCAACACCGTTATCCGAAAGATCAATGTTTGCTCTATCTGATAACGGTCTTAGTTTTTATGAATAAGCTGATGGGGGCTCAGGAGCGACGTGTGAAGTCATTGTTTACCAATGCTTGTATGCTCTTTTCAAATGTTGCTCCAGAATTATTGTTAAATTTGAGAAAATTCAAAGAATGCAAAGATTAGGTCTATGCAAGCTGAATTATAATTTTTTTTTGACTTGTGATAAATGCACGACGGATACTCCTTTGGTTCCCATTAGCACTTACGGCGACTACCAACTACTTGTTTCAATAGTGGAACTATTGATAAACAATCAAAAAACTATTGATTTACAACTACAAACTTTTTCGTTGATTTCCAAAAATTTGACCAATGTGGAACAACTTTTGTTCAAGCACTTTTTTCGGAAACGCTTCCTTGGTATAGAAATACTCGTTCAAAGTCGTGGGAAGGAAAGGGTTAACAATATGCTTATGAATGTAATTTAATAATTGGAACAACTTGGAACAACAATGTGGAACAACTTTTGTTCCAGCAATTTTTTCGGAAACGCTTCCTTGGTATAGAAATAGTCGTTCAAAGTCGTGGGAAGGAAAGGGTTAACAATATGCTTATGAATGTAATTTAATAATTAGCTGTCCTATGTATTGTTTTTATTCAAAGTTTCGATTCCTTGACCTACATAATGGTTTAACCGCTAAGTTTGCGTGACGTTAATAAAAAGACCGTTACAATTAGGGCAAAAGCAATAGACTTCGCCGCGAAGTCCAGTGTTTTTACCCTACTTAACATCAATACTGATCCGTTACTGTGTTATCCAAAACTGTGCCTGTAGAGGATGTCTTTTGCATCATTCACTCCGCCGTGGATGTGGATGACCTAAAATCATTTGAAACTTTCTTCCAGAGATGGTAATACTTACCAGCTTTGTTGTAACCTTATCATCAAAAGTTCACCTTCATCCCAAGCAGTATGTGATACTTCACCGTCTGCATAAATCCAAAACAGCAACTGCCGCTGGAGGCTCGTTTCAATTTTTAGGGTTCTTTTTTATTTGAATATTTTTCCTTAACTTCTGGAACGTTGTTGTTGTTAGTTGCTATCATCTGTTGAGAAACGCTCACTTTGGGTACTGGTGCGTAAACGAGATCTTCGCGTTTATACGCACCCGGGCGGCGGCAACAAACACCACGACACCATCACACTCCTTCCACCAGCCGGCCGGTAGAGCTTACTTCGACTTCTTGTTCTTAATCTTCTTCAGGTAGAATTCCAGTTCCTTACCCTCGAGGATGTATCCATCGGCACGACCGCTCTGTCCTGGGCGGGAAGCGATAGCGGCTGTGAAGAAAGCAGAAACAAAAGAACATTGATTACCATTTGGCTAAAACTCGGCATGATGCACTGAATTGCTCCTAGTAATTGATCAGTGTAACTATGACAAAGCAAGGGTCATTTCTCACTGGAACGGTTACCGCTCTCAAAACGAGATTGGTAACCGCATTAAACCCTCTGACGAGGGTGTGAGTCGCTTTAATTGTTATCATCATTTAAGAAACGTTAGTAAGGCGATAGACGATTGATGATACAATGGAACCTAGTTCCGACTATTCTGCCCATGTATCATTCATCAATATATCGGTTCAAATAAAATCAATCGGAAACTCACCCAGCAGACGTCCAGCGTTGAACTGTTCCTCCAGAGCGGGGTCCAACTTGGCGGTCTTCTGTCGCTTAACGTACTTTTTCATGACGCGCTTGCTGCGCTTCTTGGCCAGAACGTCTTCTTCGCCGGCCTTGACCTCACGCTTCTTACCCAGGGGCAGCAGGTAGTGGCTTTCGTACCACTGGCGGAAGGGGCTAGCATCGATCACGATGATGGCGTTCTTCACCAGGGTCTTGGTACGGACCAGCTCGTTGTTCGAAGCGTTGTACACTACATCGATGATACGAGCCTTGCGGGCGGTTCCTTCCGAAGCCCAGGCAAAGTTTCCGGCATCCAGACGGAGGGCACGGAACTTTCGGTTTCCACCGCGAGTGCGCACGAAGTGGACACGGGAAGCTCCAATCTGAAACAAGGAAAAAAGTCATTAATACCCCAATAACCTAAAACCAGACAAAAACAAAACTCACCTTGGTGTTGGCAGCCGGGCGTCCCAACTCATACTTCCTCTTCTTGCGGATGGCGGCCTTCTTGCCACCAGTGGCCCGCCTCTTGTGATAGCTATCACGGCTTATACCTGCGAAGCAATGTAACCAAAAGAAAATTCGGTTAACTTCCGTCGTAATCACAATCCTGATGCGGCGACTGCCATAAACATTCAAGTGTCAAAATATATCGGAAACGCGTGGATAAAAACTATCACTTTTTACCCCATTTAATCACCCGCAAATCAAATTTCACCAACCGCAAATCACGCCCCGCACAAGCCACTATCCATTGTACACACTTTTATCGCGATTTCCGACATATTTTCACAGTTATTGGCAACTTTTCCCGCGGAACACGATCGACCAACGACTTACCCATCTTGATGTGTTGATCGAGAAAGAAAGAGGGCTAGCGACCGGAAGAACAAAGTTGGCTGCTCTGAAGGTTGACAGCTCGAAACGGCGCTGCCAACCGATAATTGGTTGCCGAAACTCGTCTAAACTGGATTGGAGCATACCCGAGCAAAAGAAAATGTGAAGGTGTTCATCATCAGAACATAATTTGTAAGATATGGATTTATTTTTTTTGCCACATCACGATCGCAAGCTCACGATGTCTCCGTAATCTTGTTAGTGATCAGGCCAGCTGGCATCAATGAATTTTATCGAGTCAACAATTCCTTACATTTGTTTAAATAGAAACGAGCTTGTAATCAACAAACGCTGCTTTTGTTTATTGTTGTGAGCCACATACGAAAAGCACCTTCACATGAGCCTCTGCACGAATCTGGCGTACTGCTCACTCCAACAGAAAACTTGAAAACAGTTCGCACAGTAAAAGTCAAATGTGACTTTTACTGTGCGCGCTGTTTTCAAATTTTCTGTGGGAGTGAGCAGGACAGGGCAAATTCGTGCAGAGGCTCATAGTGTAGTGGAATTTTCCATAACATCTTTTACTTAGTGACAAATTATAATTTCCCACGAGAAATTATAATTTGCGCTTACCTAAGCACCAACGTGCCAACATTTCGTAACCTTGTTGGCAAGTATTGTCTATCCGGTTGGAATCAAGACCGACATTCAATCAAAAATTGTCATTTTCTTGGTCCACAAGTGTCGCAACTGTTTCGCATCTAGTGCGCTGTGTTGCTGATAACAACGGGAAGGATGCGCACTACCTTTGACATGATTGAAAAACGTCGCGAGTTGGGTCGCGTCGCGACTTGATTGTGCGAAGTCCGGTTTGGTGGCGGCCCGACAATATCATTTTGCATCCGTTGCGCGGTCCAAATTGACCACGCAGCAGTTATTTGCCCGCGCGTGTATTCATGCTTTATTCTAATCTAAAAGTTTGAAAGTAAAGCCAAAAGAGAAATAAATTCATTCTACGTACAACCAGCAAGTGAGTAACTTCATCACTCTCCAACGTATCCACGTCCTTATACTACATGGCTGATCGCGCCAAGCGGCCGAACAAGCCAAGCCTTCTCCAAACTAAGTGTCTTAGAGTGTGAGCTGATGAGAGATTATGGCTAACGACGGCTGCGGTGTTCGTCCAATGCAGCGAGGTGTTTTTTTTTTCGCAGTGCAGTGAAACAAACTCTGTGGCAGTAATTTTAAGGGTTTGTGCATCTAATCATGGATTCTGAAGAAGAGACCCTAACCATAGAGAAGAGACACAGGTTCACATTTCAGTATGTTTTTTATGTTACGTTCGCGAGGTTAACCATTAAAATAACCTCCCAATTTGGTGTGAAAGTGAGACTGTGTACTTACTGAGTAAAGAACTGAGAGAAGCTAATAAACGATTCATGGTACCAGAGAAACTGTGTGTGTCAGCGAAGAAATACACGGCAATAACAATGCAGAAAACAGCTCGCCCAGTCCCGGGGGATCCGGAGAGTTGTGGTGGATCGAGCCGATGTTCATAGAAGTGCAGCAAGAGTATCCCGGTGAATTGGTCCAAACCGGTGAGTGTTTTTTATTACAACGTTATTGTCTGCGTGGGAGACGGATTTCAGCCTGGCACCTGAGCTGCATGGCTGCAACGTTATTATGCGCGAGGGAAACAAAGTGAACACAGAAAAACTCAAGGGGAATGACATATCCTTTTCTAACCGGAATATCCGCATTTATCCGTTTCTAACCGTCGTTAACCGTTGCTAAGCGAGCTGCTAAGTGAGCAGCGGTTACACACGGTTAGCGACGGTTAGAAACGGATAAATGCGGATACTCCGGTTAGAAAAGGATATGTCATTCCCCTTGGAAAAACTCCAGCTTGGCATCTCCACAGAGAACAGACATCCAAGTCCAGTTCCGAAACTGTGTAAGGAATTTAACGGCCATTTGAAATCGGCATTACAAGTGGCAATAGCGTGGCACTGCAATCGGTTAATTTCCCATACTAATTTAATTCACCACTTGAAATGTTTCAATTCACCACTGACTGTGGCAATATGGTGTTTGGTGGCGTTAGTGTTGTCATCGTGTATTGGTTTGCAACCTTACTCAAGTAAAGATTCAAATCCTTACACAACCTTCCGAATGAAATTTGTTCTAGCCTGGATGTCTGTTCTCTGTGGCATCTCTTCCGGTTCCTTCCTTGAGTCATCCCGTCATCAATCATCATAATGGTTCTTATTGCAAGTGTTGGACTACAAATCGGAAATAAGGCATTAAAGTATGTTAAAGAAAACCGGTGAGTGTTTTTCAAATTCTTATTGTTTTTTATTAAATATGTGCTAGACAAAATCTGATTTTAATCACTATTATAAATTTAGTAGGTTTGAAATTTAGCTGACAACTAAGGATATATGAAAAAAAAAATATTTGTTGTGTAAATGGAAATAGACGAAATTAAATTCAAAGTTGATAAAAATATTTCAGTCCTTAATTCCATCCTAGTGAATTTCAACAAGGCTCCAAATAGGACCTATAATAAACAATTCCTAATAGAAAAAAAGAAGCAATCAGCTGAAATTTGTAATTCAATCACTAATTTGCTACAACAAAATGAACAAAAATTCTCATCTACTGAACTGTCATATTATGTCAAAAGTGCAAGACAAAAATACAACAACATTACTGTAATTTTATTTTTGGAATATCGAGAAAAATTTAGTACACTCAGCCATCAAAATAAAACTAAAATATTAATTATTGGTGAAAATTATTTATACACACGTTTCAAACAGCAACAATAAGTCGAAGTATACAGATTCAATAAAAATGTATCTACAGTTGGCTAAAACTATTTTTGTTTTGCTTTCGGTTTTATATTTGCTACGGGATTTAAAATCCTCTTACACCCTCTCTATTCAAAGTAAACTATTCTTACTTCTCTCCCGTAGTCAAGGTCAAATACTCCAGACCAAAGGAAAGCCCTCATGAGTAGTTTCACAATTGCTTTTTATGTTCTGTGCTGTTTTTTTGTTGATTTAGCAAGGTTTAAAAAAGGCGTGATAAAAACGAAACGAAAACCGTGATAAAATTGAGCGTGAATTTGGCGAATAGTGAATAAAATGAGTAGTGATAAAGTCGAAAAACCACTGTATGAGGCAATTATACCATTAATACAAATTAAAATGTATATAATTTATTCTTAGCCCAAATAGTAGAAGTTATTGCAAAAAAAAAAAAAAGAAAAAAAAAAACAATTTATAAACGTATTTTATATCTTTAAAAAAAAAACTGAATTATTCGCCGATCTATAATGGGTATTTAATAATTCAATGCGTTTCATGAATTCAATTCAACAAAACAAATATGAATTTTGGCAGCTGAGTTGGTAGCAGTTTAACATTGTTTTTTCTATATCAGAAAAGAAAACTGCTTAAAAAACCTGTCGAAGTTATAGTGTTTATTTTTGCATCAATGACTTTATTTTCATTATAATAAACCATTTTCATTTATAGCAAAGCTTAATTTTTTTTTTTCATTATTTTATGGATTAGAAACAAAATTATGTTTTACTTTATTAATACGCATTTTTTTTTAAATAATTTCCACTATTAAAAAATTAAAATTCTAACAGTGAGTATATGAAGTATTCGATCTTCCTCTATAATACGTGTGTTTCCGATCGATGCCACTGAGCTTTTATCGACTTTCCTTGGTAGATATAGAAAAAAAAAATCGAGAACTACCTGTGCCACTCTTCAACCGTCAACTCCAAGAAACCGCTTTTTCGTCCAGAGAGTAGGGCAATCAGTTCTTCAGTTTTTTTTTCTCTATTGATCTGTAACCAGATAATATTTCTGATTTCTATTTAATATATTGAATGAAACAGCTTACTGAGATTTGTTTCCATCTTACGATTTTAATTTCACGGATATTTAGCATATCTACCTAATTGAATAATGAGATATATGCGTAAAGCCTCGTAAAACCATCTTCCATTTTGTTTTTGAGTTTAAATTTTGAGAATCAAAATGGCAATTTAGTTCTTTCTTTTTTTTTTCATTTTATTTTTAGAAGTATTTATGTTATATATTTAAAAACAACTTTATTGGAAGCAATCACAACTTGTTTTTTATTAGAACAAAAACTATTATTGTTTTGACTAGTTCCCAATTATCTACGTGTAGCTCTGATTTGTCTGCATGGGCGAAACTACGGATTTTTGCCAGGGGGTGCACCTCAAACAAATATTCATTAGTTCATCCATTCATCATTCATCGCCCTATATCTCACAGCAATATGAATGAATTCTAGGAGGTGCCTGGCACCCCCGGCACCCCCACTAGTTTCGCCTATGTTTGTCTGTTTCTTTGTAAACATTTTTTCACTTACTTTTGGCTTAGCTGTAATAGCGATGGCTTTTATACTTCTTTGTTTCATCAATATAGCTATTTCCTCATTTTTCCTTACTATGCTCTTCGAACTTGAAGTGTATTCACCTCCATGATTTGGTTACTTCAACATTCGTATAAGATATTCTTATTTGGTTAGATACCAAACACTAACGTTACAAAAGAAATGATGTTATGCTTCAAAAACGAAGCTAATGCTTCGAAAAATGAATCGCAAAGGAATGTAGAGAATATTTAATATCGTAGCCATACTATAATTGGTAATTTATCTCACAAAAACACAATATGCATTAGGCATATGATAACAATAATAGTATTTCTGCAAACTAAACTACAAACGAAAATAAATACATTAAATATCATGCAAATTGGAACCCTGACTAAAGTTTAAAATGAACCTCTGGAATGTTCGATACTAATTTGTAAAGCCCCAAATGTTAATATACCGATACAGAAGCCTGATCAACTTCTGTTACCGAGAATATTAATAATTGGAAGCTCAAAAAAAAAATGCATTTCAAAATCATTCATCAAATACTTTCTTATAACGAATTCCATTAGCATAATATTTTAATAAAGGAAAGGCTTCTCCAAGATAAGTTAGCAATTTGCTAATAATAATTTTATCGTTTTATGTTTAACTCTTTACATCAAGCACTGTGAGAAAAAAAACAAACAATATCAATGGAAGCCGTTTACCCTTTGAGTGAAATGGATTTCGGTAAACCTATAACATATTTATTTATTTATTGATTTATAGCACAACTACTGGAAGAATAGGCTTAAAATCTCCAGTATGTTGTCGAAAAAAGGGAAACATTGCTTAGAGGCATTTTTCTCAAAACTATCTTGCTAAGCGAAAAGGCTTAAAATCCTTAGCAAGGTATAGGAAATAGATAAAATATATAAACAATCCTGGGTGGTAAACTAATGAATCTAGAAAGGGTTTGCAGGCCTGCACCCATAAATAAATGAATATGCAAAAACAATATAAAACGTACACCCAGATGCCCGGATGCATTGATCACCGGATGCCCAGTTGATACATAATGAATGAAAGCGACCAGACTCTAGCGTCTGTGTACGTAAAAATAATAATCCTGGATGCCTGACGATATAAGTCAGAAGGACGTCATAGAATAAGGTAATGCAAGTAAAATAAAATTAAATCCATTTCAGTGCAGTGTATTCGACATCTCGTTCGAAATCCCGGCATTCTGAGATGGAGCACATGAAATCTGTGGAAAAACTAGGAAATGTGCTACTGGTTGAAATATGCAGATTATGTTATGAAGCTGCTGATTTTTACATCCCTCAGGAGAGTTTACCAAAACACCTCAATTAGTTCCTTCAATCGTTCCCCCAGTACATAGTTCCATTAGAAAACATTATTGGAGTTTCTGTGGAATTCCTTCAGGAGCTTTTTCGTGAATACCTCCAGGAGTTCCCTCAGGAACTCTTCCAGAAATTTCGTATCAGATTCATCAGAATGTTGATTTTGTGATTCCTCCATGGGTCCTCCAAGATTTCCTTCTGGGATTGCTCAAGAACTTTTGTCGGGTATTCCAAAAAAAACTTCTACAGGGGTTTCCTGGAACTTTTTCTCGGATTTCTCCAGGATGTTTCTTGGGTTTCCTCCATCAATTCCTCCAGAAATGTCTACAGGATTTCCTTCACGAATTCTATCAAAAGTTGATTTTGTGATTCTTTCTTTTGGTATTCTTTCAAAATTTCCTTCTTCGATAGCTTCCGAAGCAACTCTTGTAGGTATTTCCGAAAGAAACTCAGAGAGGAATCTGAACAGGAGTTGTTAGACGAATTTCCAACTTCTGGAGGAATCACAGATGAGGCTACTCCCGAGGGGATTTCCTGGGGGAATCGAAGAGGCGATTACTGAAAGTATTTAGATGGACACACATGACAGAATTCTGAGTGGGTTGCCTGAAGAATTATTGTTGCGAATTATTGAAGCAATACCGTTTGTTAATATCTCACGACTTTTGGAAATATGAGGGGGAATGTTTCGAAGAAATTCTTTTTATTGCAATCCCCGAAGCCAGATCTCTTGGAGCAATCTCCAATCGCTAAGAGAAATCTTTGGAGGAATTTTCCAGAGCGATTCCTCTCTATGTGATCCGGGTAATCGTTAAACTTTTTCTCCAACCTCCAGCGTCCTTTAAATTGCTTTGGGGTAATATCCGAGAAAATTCCTTTTGGACGAATTTCCACACACACCGAGCCATACACATTTCTCTTGGAAGATCTTCCTATGCTGTTCGTTGGCGGATTGTGCTCAGGGAAGTATCCGCTTCTGGAGCTTCAGGTGGATTTTCAGTCCCATTGTCTGCAAACATCAAAATTTACGAAATGTTCTTTGTTTTCTCACAAGATTGTCACACAATCGTCGCATTATTCCTGAATTGGGTTCTTTAGGGGTATCCGGATTATTTCATAATCGGATTCACCGCCCAACAATTAGTCGAAATCCAAAATTTCATAATTTTCGGAGTTCGGGAACTATTTTTAAAATGCATTTAAAATTTGTATGGGGAAATTTTTTTGTTCGGGTTGAACTGTCACTTTAGCGATTGAACTGTCATTCTATCCACAAAAATGAAAATCGTTTTGTTAATTTAACCATCAAAACAAAGGTATTAGAATCCAATAAAATCACGTTACACTTAGACAAATGAGCTCTTTCGATTAGGCTATAGAAAATAGCAATGTTTTATTCACTAAACAACCCAATTCGTGTATTGGCAACATTTTTCTCAAATGTTAACTATAATTGTATTTCTCGTGCACTTGAGCATTTTTGCATTTTATTTTAAATTGGTGCATTTTTTTCAAATGTGGCGTTTTTTTAATTGTATTTCGAATTTACCGTGTATTGATGCATTTTTGTGTATTTTTCCGAATATGGCTTATTTTTAATTCAATTTCGAATTTACCGTGTATTAATGCACTTTTGTGTATTTTTTTCGAATTTGGCATATTTTTAATACAGTTTTGAATTTATCGTGTATTGATGTATTTTTTTGTATTATTTTCATAGATGTATTTTCAATTCAGTAAGGGGTCATGCACAAATTACGTCACGCTTTTAGGGGGGAGGGGGGGTTTTGCATAACGTGACGACCCATACAATTTTTTTTGAGGTCTCATACAAAAAGTGTGACATAGGGGGGAGGGGGGGTTGAAAATGGTCGATTTTTGCGTGACATAATTTGTGTATCACCCCTAACGCAGAACAGTGAATCGCCCCTCGGATATAGAGGCTTGCAGCAAAAACCTAACCTCATCTAATTCTCATACGGTTTGTAAACATTGCCCTCAATTTTTTTTTGAAGGCAAGGACGGCTTTATGGACCGCAGGGATGGAAAATGATGAAGATTGCAGCTGAGCAGACACAAACCAAAACAAACATACTCGTGAACAACAGGGGCCCGAGAATACTCGTACTTCTTTATTCGTGAGTAAACGAAGCTGGCAAGCACTCGCATGTGATTCGCGAAGCTTCGTGAGTTTTTTGCATTTTGACGAAAAATGCATTTTGACGACTGACAGTGCTGCTTTTCAGGAACAATGAAGCATAAAGCATTAGTTTATGTTGCATAATCACTGGATTTGCTATTAAATCCACAACAAAATGCACTTTCCGCACCTCCACTAGTTCTTCACGAATAAAAGCTCATGAGTGTTTCTGTTTTTGTTTTGCTTCTTACTCACGAAGCAGGCGGGTGCGAATAAACTCACACACTGTTTACTCTCGAAGTCGTGAGTAAGCCTTGTGTTGGCTTTACACTCGCGAATTGCTTCATGAGGAGAGTAATTCCATCACTGATGGACCGACGCCGAAAGAAAGAAAGAGAAGGAGACAATGTTGACGTCACTAAAGCGCTCATAGGCCGTGTCGGGGGCCTGGTTCAGCCAGACTATAGAGTTGTGGATCCTCGATTATCGAGATCCTCGTTAATCAGCGGAAGTGACATACCCCTTTGTCATGGAAAGAACAAACCAAGAAACAAACTATGTTTGGATAAGCCAGAACTGCAGAATGCTTGCAGTTTTGGACGAGTTCGAATTCGTTTTAGACTAGATAGAGCTGCCCGTTATTTTGCAATTTGACAGCTCATCCATGTCAAAACTTTTACGCAAAAGACGCGAGAAACGTAGAAAACAACATCGTTCTTGTGGGAAATCTTATAATTTTCGCAGTTTTAGCAGAAAATCAGTGGAAGTAGCGAATAAATCTTGTGCAACAGCTGCACATAATGGCTGACGAAGGTAACGAGGATAGCTGGTTATACGGCAACGCCAATGCCGACGGGACAAACGGCGAAAAAGAGGGCGATCAACCTTCTGCGGGAGACGACGACGGCGACGGAAAAGAACATGGAACGTCAATGGATGGCGAAATGGTGGAATCGGGTGGCAAGCGGGCAAACAAACGCCCCCGGAGCAGTTTCTCCGACGACGACGAGCACCATCAGCATGATGACAACGCGATGGATTCGAGCGATCTGGTCGGTAAATCTCGCGGCGGCGATTCGGGTCGGAGGGAAGACGATTTTGTGAGTGTGCGGGGGTTGGTGGATAGGTGTGGAATTGTTTCGCTGATGGTTTTTTCTTTTTTTTAGCATGGGGAGGAAGATTCACATCTTCAGGAGGACGAAAGCCACGACCAGGATCAGGCGGATAAGCCGGAGAGGAGTGACGGCGAAATGGACACGGATGATAGCGATGATGATGATGATATTAACGTCGTCATTGGGGATATAAAATCGGGACCAAGTTATAACATCATTAAGCAACGAGGTCCGATAGTTCCTCCGCAGGTGGCACAGGCAGCTCCCGGACAGGACAAGGCCAAGCAGCCGGCCGGGAAGTTTAGCATAGAGGAGTTTGAGAGCGTTGGAACTATTAATGGCGTTCCAGCACACGAGTTCAGCATAGATTCCTTGGACGAGAAACCTTGGCGAAAGCCAGGAGCGGATATTACGGATTATTTTAACTACGGTTTTAATGAGGAGACATGGAGAGCTTACTGTGAGCGTCAGAAGCGTATGCGTATGCACGAGAGCGGCGTCGGTTTGCAGGGATTGACCATCAATAATCCGCAGGCGGCACAAGCACAGAACAATTGGAGACAAGGTCCGCCGCCTCCAAGGAAGATGATGAACAACGGAATCGACGTCATTGGCGGAATGGCCATGCATCCTCGACCCGAGCCGCAAGACATGATGCCACGTCATCCGAAGGAAAACATCATTCAGGTCATGACTGCCGACCGACGCGAGTACAGTCGAACTTCCAAGTTCGATTCTCCGATGGGGCCGCCTCCGTTCGGTGCCCCTCCGGAATTTTACCACAACGAACCGGACTACGGCGACTACGGATATGAACCGACTCAGGAGTCGCAATGGAACCAGGAGCCCAACTGGCAACCGCATGGCATTAAGACGCTTACTCCGGGTCCGCCGCCACCGATGATGCCCCCGGGAATGGGAATGCCACCTCCGCACATGGACATGATGCCACCGCCGATGCAACCGGGCATGAACATGGGTCCTCCGGGGATGGGACCGCATGGAATGCGTCATGACCGTGGTGATCGCGATCGGGAGCGTGATCGTGGCGAAAGAGATCGCGACCGAAGACCGCGGGACCGTGACCGGGAACGAGAACATCGTCGGGATCGCGAGAGGGACCGAGATCGGGAGCCCCGAGAATCCCGAGAGTCACGAGAGCCCCGAGAGCGAGAAGCATCCATTAGCAAGCCGGTTGAACCGGTGGAGATGATGGAGCGGTCCCGAAGCGAGAAACCGGACCGGAGCGAGAGGGATTCCGAAAAGGACAAACAACGATCGTCCAAGTCCGATCGGCATAAGGACAGGTAAGACAACTACAGCGAGAAGGCAAACTTTTACTTCTGAGGATGTTTTAAAATTCTGACAGTAGGTATCTAAAGTTTATTCCGAAAGCGCGTCATGCCTCGTGTAAAAAGCAATAACTTTTAGACCGATCAATTTGATCTTTTTTCTTCTGAAATGCTTAGAACGCATTGTCCATCATCATATCTGCGATGTTCATGTGGCTAACATGCCTTTTTATGTGAACCACATGCTTTGCAATC
Organism: Aedes albopictus; assembly: GCF_035046485.1. Lineage (NCBI taxonomy): Eukaryota > Metazoa > Arthropoda > Insecta > Diptera > Culicidae > Aedes > Aedes albopictus. The sequence goes on from NC_085138.1 coordinate 12,164,660, forward strand.
TGGAAAGTCTGCTGTGGCCCTTTTACACAATGTTGTTTTTGATATCGAGAAATCGAGATGTCGTACAGTGACCCACCACAATTTTGTACACTATTTATGAATCACCATGTTGATCAAATGAGTGATCCATAAACTGTGGGCAGGGAAGGCATTCACCATTTGCAAAGAGTTACATTCACTTGCTACTATCTCAGTTCATAAGCATGCTATCAAAAAACAATGTATGGATGACTTTTACCTTGTAGTTTTATCTGAAAGTTTGCCGAATGTCATAAGGGTCGCACACGCATGCTTAACTCGTGAGCGAGCTGTGAAAGCAACTCTCCACGCCGTGAATGTAATTTACAATTTGAAAATTGTAAAATCAATTTCAAAGAAATTTTTTGAAATCACCTTTTGACAGCTGGGTAACTGTTTGACAGCTCCACCCAGTACAAAATGCAACGAGTGGTGATTCGACAAATCGCTCCCATACAAACTTCAAATTTATTTTTAAATAGGTTCCCGAGCTTCAAAATTCATGAAAATTTGAATTTCGGCTCAGTTTGGCATGTAGATTCAGAATATGGGATTATCTCAACACCACTAAAGAAGTCAATTCTTAGAGCATCAGCATTAAGCGAGTCGCACAAATTCGTAGGTGGTACAGTCCTAGACCGCTGTTGGTTGCCTCCTTCCCGACCGAACCAAAGCACAAAGATTTGGGACTAATTTCTGATTCTTAGACAAGACTGACGCAATCCTCCAATGGTGGAGAACTGTCCTGGCCACGTCCCTTGCGACTGCTGAGGGATGGGAAAGGATGGTTAGTTTTGGACACCTATGAAAGATGTAGGTAGACAACTCTACGATCTCTCAGGCCTAGGTGTCACAGGTATGTGGGGGTTGTTAGTGGAAGCTAATCTTTAAAGAATACGTTTGGTAAACATTCAGGCGCAAAAACATTATTTGGTTGTGCTGAGAAGCTGCCTTCATTATTCATCCGGTTTATTTTTCCATCTTAGTCGCTGCAGGACTGGATGGCCGAAAATCTGGAATAGAAAACGGTATTAACATCTTTCATTGAATAAGCTATTTGTGATACGCTTGCAACGGATATATACAAATATACGGGACTTCACATCTGACTTTTTAAAAAGAAATCTTTTTCTTCACTTATGAACACTAAGTCCCGAATTTTATTAATCATTCACTTTTCACTTGCTACATAGGTCTTTCCTACGGCTGAATGCCACACTTTTCTATCGGACTTCACTTAGAACTTGCTACATAAGTCTTCCCTACGGCTGAAGGCCACACTTTTCTATCAGACTTCGCTTAGAACTTCTAACTGCTCGCACTCAAGGTTTCCTACTTACTAACTGGCCTCGACCACCTGGGCTGAGGGCGCACCTGCGTCCTCCGGTGGGGCTCGATGAGAATCTTGCTGACATCAGCGAAAGGCCATCGGATGATGTTGGCCTGGATTGCGTCGATCGAAGTATTGGTGACCGTTGCCGTTCCAGGGGCATTGACACGCGTCGCTCGGGGCTTCGATGTTGCCAACGGTCGGTCCTCATGGTGGATTGCTGACTGCGTTGTCAGCAACTGTATGCTCGTCGTCCAAAGTTCGTTGTCGCCAAGGGTTGATGTTCGTTGTTGCCAAGTGTTGGTGTTCATGGCGGTTTGCCAAGTGCCTGGTCAGCATCTAGTCCACGATGGTAGAGACCGTAGATCGTGGGTAGAGCTTAGGGATGTCCATAACTATATACCTTACGATAATTCCTGCATTATGTGATATACTTATTTGAATCCTCCCGAAACAAAATGTTCATTATCAGTAAACAAAAAACAAACAGAAACACAAAAAAACTACTTCAAATCTTGATCCTGGAATGTTCCCTAGTTACATTTGTTAGGAAAATTGCAAAATCAAAGTTTAATATGGTAGATTTACACCGTAACGCACCATTCCAAGGTGATCTACCCACGTTACGGGTGATCCTTAAGGTGAAACATCAAGAAATTTCATAGCAATTTTGCATACAAACTTTGGAGGCACAAATCTGACGAACGAAGCATCGAACCAAGCCGCACTTGTTAATCCTGGCTCACTTGCAAAAAAAGGCAGCTTTTCCAAATAGAGCGCATTTGTTTACGAATTTTTAAGATTGATGCTCTTGAAAACGTGAGTAGAGGTCTAAGCCGGCCATTGTGGCAGCCATATTTGTATTCTCTGATGTTTCTCCTTAAACCACTAATTTTTAAAAATAAATTCCTGGAAAAACTTTAACAAAATTTTGGAAAGATCTTCGGGAGGAGGAATTCCACGGAGTCATGTCAGTCGATCCTGAGCGACCATTTCAAAAATATCTGAAACTTAGCACAGTTTTTCCATTTCATATATTGTATTTTTTACGAATAATCAGACTTTGGCGACGAAATTGAACTCGCCCTAATATGGTACTAACCTAACATTTATGACACATTTTCGCCTTCTTTCCCCGATTCAGGCGAAACCAGCTGATTTTGTTATGAAAACATAAACAGCTGGTAGCCGAGAACAATAAGGATGAACGTAAACATCGGTGAACCAGCTGGTTTTGTTGTGTAAACATGATCAGCTGGTGGACCGAGAACAAAAGACCTTAATGGTAAACATTGAGACGGCCGGCGAAAACTGTCACATTATCGGGCGAGTTGCAAAAACCCTGCGACTGAGATTGACAGCGAAATCGAAAGCGAAATATGAGTACGACGAAATTTATCGCATCAAAGTCTAAGTCGAAAAAAAAATCGCAATAAATCGCCATTTTTCGATATTAAACCTTCATATTCACTCACGACTAACTTTTCAAAAGGGTGTATGCGAAAATAGTTCAAAAATATTCTAAAAGCTGTACAGCAAAAACGGATTGTTCGATTGTTATGAATTTTTCAGCAAAGTCAGATAACTAAATGATGATTCCTTAGAAAATATACACTGTAAAAAATTTCTTTTTTTACTTTAAAAAAATATGATCTTAGTCACAAAAACTCAAATATCTCAAAACCCTATCTTTTTACCAACGTCAATTTTTTAGGGGAAATGGCCCATTATATCAGCTATCTACCATAAAATTTTGGTGATGGTAAACTGATAAACAAAAAAGTTACGACATTTCAAACATTTCACAATTTTTACATTTAGCAACAAAAAAAAAAATTTTTTCTGTGTAAATTATTTTGAGAATTATATTTTGATGCTGATTTTATTGTAAAGGCCTGAGTATCGCGGACTGACTCAATATGCTCTATCTGCGGGAGCCAAACATTGGGAGCCAAACATTGAAGATAGAGGTTATGTTAAACCTTGTTGTACCTGTGTGCTTGATTGAAGAGTATTGTTATCTAGGTGCTGCGGATATAATCAAAACTGTAGTCACGATATCTCCATTTGCCGCTGTCAATCCGTTGGAAAGCGAGGAGAAGGATAAACATTGTTTTGAACCCTTTTCAGCTAATTTTGTAATAACTATCCATCAAAATTTCCATCGCGAATGGAAAATAATAAACTTTGCACACGAAAACAAAACTGGAATAATGGTGGATTGATCATGTTTACCATTTCCGAACAGCGTCGCGACGGCATGTTTGACAACTGCGCTGAGAGAGGTGTTTGCAAGAAAATTGAACGCTCGTGCGTGTTTACAAGCTGTGTGCCGGGAGTGTGTTGGTGTGTGTTAGCTAGCTTGAAAAATAAAACCGTTTCTATTCGCAGCACCTAGGTAAAGGCTACCGCCTGAATTAAACAAGTTGTTTTCATGATATTTTAGTTTGATTATTCATAATTACTACAGTATCTATTTGAAACTGAGACGCGATCCAGTGTTGTGATCAAAAATATTGAGAGTGTCATACTTTTTATTGTACGTGACTGGTGAAAAAATCCCTTGATAGTGTTGAAAAACTGTTGATTATAAGAAAAATAAAATTAAACTTATTTTCAAGACAAAAGCCGTATAATAAAAGTTTTATATACGCGTAAACGCCTTGTTTATCTGCAAAAAAAATACCTCTTAGAGAACAGACTTTATGATCGGAAGAATAAGAGTAACTTCAACAACAACAAATGCATGAGAGGTACATACCACAAACAAACAGACGAAACGCCTAGAACAATTTTAGTGAAAATCCATCGCCCAGTTCACACTACCATCACCTGGTGGAAATGTTTCACGAAACACTGCGTTGTGCAATATCGTCATCAGAAGGCGCTAGTGTGAAACGTCAAACGGAAAGAAAAACGATGGGCGCTCTTATGGTTATGAAAGCCACAACCAAGATTCAAAATGATCGTTAAAGGCGTGGTCAATGAAAATTTCGTCAGTGTTACGTTTGTTTGTCTGTATACATACCATGACAATGCTCTGCTCACGAAAAAGCAAAAAAAAATACTACCGCTATGGATATTAAACATTGTATAGTAAATTTTTTCTTCAGCCACCAACACCAAACTAGTCAGTTAAAACTAATAAGTGATTTTGTTTATTATAATCTAACGAACAACATGAACAGTCGCTTTCTCAAAGGTCTCTTGTAGACCGTTTGATGAAAAAAAATGTTCAAAAGAGTTACGAAATCTCACCGAAAGCACCATAGATAAACTGAAAGAGACTGGTTATGCCCAAATGTCCACACTGTATACAAATTTACGCATTTGCACGTCCTGCCGTCTAGAATTTGACAAACGAGCCATCTGTATATCTTCGGTAAAGCAGGGTGCAGGAAGTTCGAAAACAACAACAACTGAGAAATTGCCAGAAATGCTAAGTGCAGAGAGTCATGCCACCGTACCATCAGCGACATCTGTTTGAACAATTTAATTACGCCCCTTTTCAAAAATGCTTTGAAATATTCTTCAACATCTATACCCATTTCAATATTTTTAACGTTGCAAAACACGCTTTCAACATTCATCTTGAAGAAGAGGGAAAACACTTTTTTAAGGGCCCCCACAAAAGCCTTTTTTGCTTGCTAACATTAGCTTTATTTTTCATATTGCTCAAATACTGTTCGAAAATAAGGAAAAACATTTTTGCTCATCTCTCAGAAGGGCCTCCACATCCGCTTGGGCCCCGGGACCCCACAATCCTTAATCCGGGCCTGTATATATAATATATAATAAAAACAACTTGTTTTACTCACGCAATGGCATCAAACTGCGATTTCCGGCCGAAATAATTTACACTAAAACAAATTTATTACTAAATGTGAAAATTGTGAAATGTTTGAATTGTCATAACTTTTTTGATTATTAGTTATCATCACCAAATTTTTATGGTAGATTGCCAATAGAATGGACCGTTTTCTCTAAAAAATTACGTTGGTAAAAAGATAGGGTTTTGAGATATTTGAGTTTTTGTGACAAAAATGATATTTTTTTAATGTTAAAAACGATTTTTTTCACAGTGTATATTTTCTTAGGAATCACCATTTAGTTATCTAACTTTGCTGTACAATAAAATCAGCATCAAATCGCGATTCCCGGCCGAAATGATTTACACAGAAAATTTTTTTTTACTAAATGTAAAAATTGTGAAATTTTTGAAATGTTATAACTTTTTTGTTTATTAGTTTACCATCACCAAATTTTTATGGTAGATTGCTAATACAATGGACCGTTTTCCCTAAAAAAATCAAGTTGGTAAAAAGATAGGGTTTTGAGATATTTGAGTTTTTGTGACAAAAATGACATTTTTCAATGATAAAAAAGATTTTTTTTTTACAGTGTATATTTTCTTAGAAATCACCATTTAGTTATCTAACTTTGCTGAAAAATTCATAACAATCTAACAATCCGTTTTTGCTGTGCATATTTTTGAATATTTTTGAACCATTTTCACATACACCCTTTTGAAAAGTTAGTCGTGGCTCTAAATAAAAATTTGATATCGAAAAATGGCGATTTAAATGGAACTGAAAAACTGTGCAAAGTTTCAGTTCAATAGAAAATCATGAATTAAAAAATTTCCTTAATTTTGATGCTGTTGCTTGGAATCGCTCGGAGGAATCTAGCGAAAAACTCTGGAAGAAAGTCCGGGGGTACATACTCTAGCAGAGACCCCATGAAAAACCTCGAAAAAACTGAAATCGTAAAAAATCACGGAAAGAAATATGTATTTATGGAAGCAAATACGTAAAAACCTCTGCATAAACTTGGAAAAACTGGAGAAAGACAGAAAAAAATTGATAATTTCAAGGTGAAACTATGCGAAAAACTTAAGGCTCAAGCATTCGTCATCATTTTTTCGAAATCGAAAAGCAGTTTTTTCGCAGTAAATCAAATAAATGATTATGGAAATGTATTCACTGTATTGCTATCCTCATGAGGAATACAGTGAATATATTTTCGTTGCAAAATCTTTAGTTTTGAACGAGAAAACTGCTTTTAAAATTTTGATGATGACGATTATTTCAATGACGAATTGTTCCACGTTAAATTGAATTTAAAGGAGGAATTCCGGATGGATTTGAAGGAAGAATCATGGGTAGAATTTCGAAATCTCAACATTACTACAACACCAGCGCAGAATACAAGCATCCAAGTTCATATTCAAAACGGTGTGGATGCTGGGTCATTAGGCCGAAGGTCATTAGGCCGAATGGTCATTAGGCCGAATGGTCATCAGGACGAATTGAAAGTTAGCCGTTGTTTTTACTTTTCCAACAATTTTTGCCAAAAACTAGTTAAACAATGAAATTAGAAAGAATAGCCTATGTGTTAAAGAAGGAAAAATTTATGAATTGAATATCAGCAGTTTCAGCGCCAAAAACTATTTTAGCAATGATACTAGAAAGAACAGCCTATATTTAAAAGAAGAAAAAAATCATGGGTAAAATATCAGTAGATTCAGCATCAATAAAGTATCTTCGTGCTTGTCACACGATAGACACATGCAAAATGGTCATTTGCAGAGGAAGCTCTCAGTTAATAACTGTGGAAGTGTTCATAGAACACTAAGCTGAGAAGCAGGCTTTGTCTCAGTGGGGACGTAACGGCAAGAAGAAGATCCAATGACCATTCGGCCTGATGGCCATTCGGCCGAATGGCCTGACACCTTTGGATATCATTGTGGGTGGAAATGTCATATCAATTTCTTGCAATTAACGCAATAGAACTCTGGCAAACATTTAGAAATACCGTGGGGTGCCCTAATTTCACGCGGGTCCAAATTTCGCTCACTGATAATATTTAGAGAACATAATCATAGAACTAATCGTTGCATTGTCCAAATTTTACTTTGGATAGTATAGTTAAAGTGAATTTGAAACAATTGCACAATTGTTTTTATGATTATGATGTCTAAATATGATCAGTGAGCGAAATTTGGACCCGCGCGAAATTAGGACACCCCACGGTATACCTTGACCGATTCTGGTATTAGTATATTCGACAAGTTTTGTAAAAAGTTCTTGAAAGAATTCAGCCATTTGGTGGAATCTCTTGAATAGTAGATCTTGCGCATTTGTCCTTGAAATTTTCACAGCTTGTGGAGCGGGCCTGATGTGATGGTAAAACCGCATGCCTTTCACGCCGAGGACCTGGTATCGAACCCCACTCCCGACAAACTCACAAAATGTGAGTACTTCCTTCGGAAGGGAAGTGCAGCGAGGGTCCTGAGATGAACTAGCCTAGGGGTAAAAATCTTGTTATTACAGATAAAAAAAACTTATGCTTTGATGATATTTCTGTATAGTTTTCAAAAAGTATAGACATTTCATATACTTTTGGCTAATTTTTTGAATTATTACCTTCCCCGGGGGAAACCTGGAAAACTCAGGGAGTTTTACTTTGCCCTTGGAGTAGCCACCCTGCCATTACACCTACTCAATTTTTCTTTCTTCTCCTTTGTAGATATCGCGAACGATCCCGCAGTCGGGAGAAGTCCAAAGCCAGGCGTCGTTCCCGTAGCCGTGACCGTGAACGTCACAGCAGTCGTTCCGAGAAAAAGAAATCACACCGAAAGGATAAGGAGGAGGGCGAATAAATGATGGGTGACCGACCATGTTCGAAACAGAAAAAGAAGCATTTTCCTATCAATGCGGTCAACTGATTGTAAAGTCAAGACAAAAAAGAAATGATAATAAATAATAAAGTTTAGCGTTTATCCTCCATCCAACCGGCATCCGGGCACCGTTCGAACTTGTTTTGAAAGAAAATAGTCCTGTTCAACGACGTAGGTTGAACTTGCTCGAAGTTGCTGTATTCTGTCCTTATTCGTTAGTCGACAAATCAGGCCAAACATGTCTAATGGTCCAATCTGCAGAAGAGAGGCTCTCTTTGGTTTCCCTCTCTTTCGTTAATATCTCAGCTGTTTATTTGTATTATGATTGTCTCCTTGCATTGAACGATGGTCAAAACAATCGTCTTTTGATTTGTACTGCAAAAATAGTTGAAAAGTGTACCATTACATTGCAATAATTGAAAGAGAAAGTGAACAAAGAGAGCCTCTCAAATGCAGATAGGACCTATTGAAATGTTTGGCCTGAAATGGATAAGAGCAGGAAGTAGCAACTTCGAGCAAGTTCAACCTAAGTCGTTGAACAGGACTAATGTGAAGTATATCGACTTTCTACCTGCTTCCAGTTATCACGTCCTAAAACAGCTATTTTTGTTTTACAATTATTCGCTATACCCATGAGAAGTAAAGAGGGTCGAAGTTTTCAGTGCCAGTTTTGTAAAATGCATGTCTGATAGCAAGTCACTATTGTTTGGTTAGTCATAATAAATTCTCCAACTGAATTCAGTGGTATAAAAATCTACATATTGGTATTGCTTAAGGACAAACGTCTTGAAATCCCGCTTCAACAGTGCATCAGAACTTCAGAAGCACAAATCTCAAGAAGCAAGCTTCAAACAACAGTGCATTTTATTATTCTGTTCTTGCTCACTTGTAATAAGCTTTAAATAAGAAACTCAGATGCGCTGGTTTTGTTTACGAAGAGATTTGTGCGCTCAAAATCATGAGTAGGTGCCAAAGTCGGCCATTGTGGCGGCCAACTTGTAACCAACATTTCAATCGAACCGCAGACAGACGTTCAAGTTTGACTCAGCAGCTTGTGTAAAAAACATGGCCGCCACAAATTGCCAAGTAGCAATCAGCGAACAGATGGCGTTAGCGACGTTCGTATTCACAGCTGCCTCACATGTGCGTTGCGACCAACAACTGTCACCACGGTCGTCTTCCAGCCGGATGGCGGGAAAAGACCGCACGTGTTGCACGCTAATAATGTTTCCACATAATTTGTGCAGAGTAAATGACTTTTATTTAATGTCTAAAATCTTTTGCACAAATTAGCGCAGGACTCTTGTAAAATATTTTACACATTATTACTTTTATTTTACATAGATGTGCTTGAATAAAACTGCATTTGGATGAACTTCACTCGCATTGGGAAATCTTTGTGAATGTGACGCAAATGTAAGAATGATTTTGACAGTGTTTGTTTTGATTTTATTTTTCGGTGGGTGGTGAATTGGGTGGTAAGTGAGCGGCTGGAAGCACGTGGTTTCTCAAACTGTCAACTGCACGCGACTGCACTGTTTTTTTTTTTTTTTTTTTTTTTTTTTTTTATCTGTATTAACGAGATTTTTAGCCCTAGGCTAGTTCATCTCGGGACCCACGCTTTACTTCCCTTCCGAAGGAAGAACTCACATTTTGCGAGTTTGTCGGGAGTGGGATTCGATCCCAGGTCCTCGGCGTGATAGTCAAGTGTTCTAACCATCACACCAGGTCCGCTCCACATTAGACTGCACTGTGGCAATCGGTTGCCTAGGTGTCGCTAGTGAAAATTTACATAGAAAATTTGAATAAATTTGTTCGAGCTAGAACGTCTGTCTGCGATCGAACTATTTCATCATTAAAACTAGAAACAACTGCCTATGACGACACATACGTGAAACATTCTACCGTGTCGTTACAACGTTTTGACGCCTTTTTGGTCAGTTTTTTCACTATACTCATAAATACGACAGTAAACCTGAAATATTTTTTCTATGTTCGAATTCCTTGTAAAATTTGCAGTAAATATGATCTGTTAAACATTTAGTCACAGACAAACAGAACAAAGTGCGATTAAAATCAGGAAACGATGGGAATTGGGTAGAGTGAGACGTCTGTTTGTCTGTGATTTAATTTTTATTGGAACAGTACGTTCAAAATGGGGATCAGTAGCGTGACGTTACAAAAACTAAATGTTTAACAGATTATATTTACTGCAAATTTTACATGGAATTCGAACATATTTCAGGTTTACGGTCGTATTTATGAGTTATATGTAGTGGAAAATCTGACCAAAAAGGCGTCAAAATATTGTAACGTCACGGTAGAATGTGTCAAAGATCATCAAAAATAAGAAAAAAACATTTTTAATATCAGAACCTCTCCTGCATCACCTTAAAATAAGTGACGTCACTGTTTCTGAAAACTTTTCTTTCTTCTCTAAACATTGCTACGCCATCTTTTGTGCGACCTTTATTGTTGACAGCATTGCGCTGGCTAATCATTGCATTCGTAGTGGTGTAATGTTGATCGATGTTGACAGCATAACAGTATCCTTGTCGAGCTGACATCGTGTGAAAAGCTTCCAACGTACGACCAGACTCCCATCACAAACTCTACTTTTTCCGACCAAACAAAGATTGCTTTGAGTTTGCGTTCACCATCCGGACCGCGGACTTGGTTGTGGTAGTGCGAGAACTATCAGTAATCTTTATTTTCATATAAACAAAACAGGAAAACAGAGTAGACAGACATCAGTCAGTCCAGCAGAGCAGATCCGATCGGGCTCAGGTTTTTTTTCTGCAACTCGTCGGTCGGTCGGGTCGTCGGATCAAAAAGACAAGGAAAAAATCAACCTGCGTACGGATCAAACCGACAGTGTGATGAGTCCGTGGCCGTCGTCAGACATCGGGAGGAGACCGTCGCGAGCGGACAAGTGAATTTTCTCCACGCACGCAGCAGAAACCAAAGTGTAGCAAATATTAGGGGTGGTGTTCCGCGGAGGATCAATCAATCTTCGCAGGAGAAAACGTCGTCAAGGATTGATCTTAGGGGAAACACAAAGGAGTGCACTCGAGTGTTCCAGTGTTTAGTGCTGTGTTGTGTTTTTGCGCTCGAAGAGAAATTCAGTGAACCATCAATTTTCGAAAGTGCACCGTAGAGTAAACAAACGAAACACGAAAATATTGTGTTTGGGAAAAAGTTAACAAAAGCATGAGTGAAATGTCTTGCAAGGGCAGTCCGACGTCGAGCGCTAGCGCTCGGATAAGCTTGGTCACCGACGAGAGCCATTTCAGCTTGGCCAGCTTGAACTCTTCCGTCAGCCAGGATGAGTTCTTCCGCTGCAGGGAGCACTCCGATCTGGTGCTGAAAAGGATGCAAGGTAGGCGTTTTGTTGTTTTTCTTTTGTCACTAGGCTTGGTTTAATCTATCCTATCGAAGTACGATATGCGGGGAAAGGGTAAGAAAAGTTGGTGGTAGGGTTGACTTAAGGCTCAAATAACCATCATTCAGTCATCAGCAATCATCAATTTTTCAAAAGCAGTTTTCTTCCTCCAAGTCGGAAAACCGTCATTGAAAATTATTTCACTGTTATTTAGATGGTGGCCAGAGAGCAGTGATAAATTTTTATTAACATTGGCTGAGATTTCAGTGAGAAAACTGCTTTTGAGTTTTTGGTAAACGATGATGGTTTGTTTCCTCTTAAGCAGAGATTCTCAAACATAGCTCAAAAACATAATACGACACGACGATAATGCATTTCACTGAACATCTATTCTCTGAATTAAGCAGTCCCAGTTCAAAACTTTTTCTAGGATTTCATCAAACGTTTTTTATGGTATTTTTTCCCAGGAATTGCTTCTGGGACTCATCCAGAAAATAATGTCTCTACGAGTTCTTGCAGGAGTTCGTTTTGGTATTTGTGACAGAAGGCGAATCCAAGAGATTTTGCTGGATTCTATCTTTCGTCTTTGGAATTTATCCATCATTTCTTATTGTGTTTCCTCCAAAAGGTTGCTTCTGGAAATCCTCCAGGAATGTATTCTAGAATTCCTCCAGGAGTTTATTCAGTAAGCCCTCAACAAGTTCCTTTCTTGAATCTAGATATGTCGAAATGACATTTTCAACACTGCCCTGGAGGATTTCCTGAAAAAAAAATCCTAGAGAAATCTCGAGATCCTGGAGGAACATCTGGACGAGTTCCTGGCGCAATCCATGAAAAAATTCCAAGAGGAATTCCTGAAGGAATCCTTAAAGAAATAGGTAGGTTCATCTTGTTGGAATTCTTGGAGAAATCCCTTGGATGAATTCTTGGAGGAATCACAAGATGATTTCTGGGCGGAATCCCTGGAAGAATTCTCTGATCAATCCCTGGAGAAATCCCTGGGGGTATTCTTGGATGAACCACTGATGAAATTCCTTGTGGAATTTTTGCAGGCATGCCTAAAAGAATCCCTGGAGAAATTTCTGAAAGTATACCTGGAAGAATCCCTGTAATAATCCCTGGATGAATTCCTGAAAAAAGTCCTGGAGGCATCCCTAGAGGAATTCTAGGAGGAGTGGTAGGCGAAACTTGTGAACAAATTCGAGGAACTCCTAGAGAAATTTCTGGAGGAATCCTTGGGGGAATTTTTGGAAGAATTCCAGGAGGAATCCCTGGAGGAACTCCTGATGCAATGAATGAATGATACTATAGGGAATCCTAGAGAAATGCCTGGAGAAACTTCTGGATAAATTACTGGTGGAATTCCGGGGGAATTCCTGGTGAAATTCATAGATGAATTCATGGAGGAATCCTTGGAGATATTCCTGGGTGCATTACTCAACCCTTGGAAAAACTACTGAATGAATTAATTGGAGAAACCTCTAGAAAAATTCTGGGAGGAGCCCCTGGAGAAATTTCTGAAAAAATCTCTTGAGAAACTCCTGGAGGAATCCTTGGAGGAATTTCTAGATGAATCTCTGGAGGAATCCCAGGCGAAATTCCGGGGGGAATCCCTAGAGGAATTCCTGGAAGTATTCCTGGAGAAGATATTCCTGGAAACATTCCAGGAGGAATTCCCGGAGAAATTCCTGGAAGAATTACGGTGGGATTTTCTGAAGGGATTCCTGGAGGAATTCCTGCATCAGTTTCTGGAGAATTCCTGGAGAAATTCCTGAAGAAATTCCTGGGGTAATTCCGGAAGGACTTCTTGGAGGATTTCTCGGAGGAGTCTCTAGAGAAATTCCTGGAGGAATGCCTAGAGGAATTCCTGCAGGATTCTTTGTAGGATTCCCTAGAGAAATCCCTTGAAGAATTCTTGGGGAAATACCTGCTGAAATTGCTGAAGGAATCCCTGGAGAAATTCCTGAAAAAATGCCTATAGAAATTCCTGGAGGAATCTCTAGAGCAACTCCTGTAGAAATTTCTAGAGGAATTAGTGGAGGAATTTGTGAAAGAATTCCTAGAAAAATTCTTGAAGAAATTCTTGCAGGAGCTTCCGAAGGAATCTCTACAAGAATTGCCAGAGGAATCCCTGGAAGAATTGCAGGAGTAATTTCTGGAGGAGTCCCTTGAGGAATTCCTGGAGGAAACCCAGGAAGAGTTCTTAAGGATAAATTCCTGAGAACATCCCAGGAAGAGTTTCTGAAGAAATCTCGGGAGGAAGCACTGAAGAAATCGCAGAAGAAATTCTAGGACAAATTCTGGATGAATCCTAAGAAGAGCTCGTGGAGGAATATCTGTAGCAGTTCCTGAAGGAATCCCTGGAGGAATTCCTGAAAAAACTGCAGGAGGAATCCGGAAAGAAATCCCAGGAGGAATCCCTAAACCCACCTTTCTCAACCTATGGGTCGCGACCCACCAGGCCCATAAGAAACACACGCGTCGGTAAAAAAGTTTGAGAAAGGCTGCCTTAAACAGTTCTTGGAGGAAATCTTGGATTTATTCCTGGAGGTGTTCATGAAAGAAGTTCAATAAGAATTCCAAGATAAATCATTGGAGGATTTTTTAAAATAATCCCTGGAGTTCACTGAAGGAATTTCCGAATGAATCTCTTGAAGAATTCTTGCAGAAGAAACCCCATTAGGAATGCCGGACGCAATCCCTTAGAAAAGCCCAGGAAAACTTTCCTAACTAATTCCTGGCAGAAGTCCATTGAGGAATTACTGAAGGAATTCCTGGAGAAGTTCCTGAACAAACACCTGGAGGAATTTCTAAAGGTGTCCCTAGAGGGATTTATAAAGGATTCCCATAAAATGGCTAGATATCCGGGTAGAAGAAAATAACCAACGAAGATCAAATTTCGCCATTAAAAATGAATAGCTGAATGGCAAAATTTGTCATTGGTTTGTTGGGAATAAGAGCTAAAAGAACAAAAATAATAACTGACTGAACCGGAAAATAACTCAATAATAACTAATTTTGTCCTTATATGAACAAACCAAGGACAAGTGGAATAATGGAATAGGTTATTATCGAGTTATTGAGAACAAAGTAAGAACAAAATAAGATCATTATAATTGTAAATTTTGTTCTTATGATTGGAAAAAAACTGTATTGTAAGTTCTGAAATGTTTTGTCCTTGGTTTGATCTTATAATAACAAAATAAGTTATTATTTACTTTTTTCTGGAACTAAGCGAGTTATTATTTTTTGTTTTTTTAGCTCTTATTCCTAACAAACCAATAACAAAATTTACTCTTCATCAATATTCTATTTAAAATAAAATAAATACTAAATAACTCATCAATAACAAAATAAGTTATGATTGCAAAATATGCAATTAGGGTGTTATTTTACTTAGGATGCTCAGAATTACTTATTTTGCTATGATGATATTGGTTCTGCTATGATTGCATATTTTGTTATTATTCAGTTATTTATTGTTATTCAATAATAACTCAGAAATAACAAATTTGGCAATGATAATATGTTTTGTTCTTAGCGAGTTATTTAGTGTTATCTATAAATAACATAAGAATGATAAAATGAGATATGATGGCAAAATTTGTTATTATTTTGTCCTTGGTTTGTTCTTCGCCGCCACCCGGACTGTACGTATCTGATCGCGTCCCAAAAATCAAGTCAATCGGTTAGAAATTGACTGCATTATAAGCAGCGAATGCCCAAAATAGGTTCGCCTGCCCAAATGGTCCCAGACCCTAAGTAAAGTAAAAATAACAAGGCAGGTGAATTTCAGTTGTCACATATCCTATCCTAGCACATCACCATCAATCACTACCTCAGCACTAACTGCGCTGCCATAGTGCCGCGTCAAAGTGAGAGTGTGCGCGTCCAAAGAATTTGCTGTTGTTGTTATTATTATTTGCGGCTTGAGACACGCCTACTCTCACGCTTAACTATAACAGCGCCCTAACACATCAAGACCTGCCTCTGTCTCTACCAACCTTCTGTCTCTACTTCGTCTTGGTAGAGTTAATAGTCAAGCCTATTCTCGCTGTCTACAATTTAAAAAAAAATGAAGAAATGAGAAAACTTTTCCCAAAGATGTCATACAGCTAAAACTAATAGTCTAGGCGAAAACGTTTTCTGTCCAGTTAGACACGATCCTACAATGCCATTACTGGAAAATAAGTAAAAAAACTGTATTACCCATTTAGGAAATGATTATTTATGTTATTCCAAATTTGTGTAAACATTCAAAAGAATTATCACAAAGTATTTCAAAATGTCTATGGAACGCAAACGTTCAGATATTTAAAACAATTGTATTACTTTTTTTAACACATTGTGAACCTCTGAGGAACGACATACCCGAAGGCTGTGAGCAAGCATCCGATGCAAGCTGCAAATAGTGATGGAAGCAGTCGCGAGAGAGGTCATCACCCAGATGCATGGAACTTTCACTGATGCTGGTGGTAATGATCTTGTGCAATAAATGTTCTTGCCCTTTGTTTTCCAGCCAGTTTGTCGCTTCGGTGCGATGCGAACGCGAACATGCTAGCTGCAGCCAGCAAGCAAGTAGATACATCAGGCTTTTTCGGTGTGCACATAAAGATGTGGAAACATCATGTTTTGAGTGCATATGATACAAACTGAAACATCGCAACAACACCATGTTGATATTAATAGATACAACAGCGCATGGCGTTGTGTTTTCCCATACGTCCGGAGTTACATACATAAGTACTTTCGTGTCAAGGTTCCATGCATTTTGTACTGAACACGAATACACCAAAACATATCATGATTATGCTTGCTAAATTTAGTGCTTCGAGCATTAGCTAAAAAGTGATATTTCATATGGTTCTTATTTATCTCCTCTTTCTGCAATTACATTCGAACTACGATAACTTAAATTAAGTTAACAGACAATACTGTTATTTTTCAAACTTATTTTACCTTCGATCAAGTATTGGGGTTCTCATCAATGTTTAGACTTTGGTGATAATTGCGTTCTTTAGGGGTATCCGGATTTATTCATAATTGGATTCTCCGCCCAAAAATTAGTCGAAACCTAAAATTTCATTATTTTTGGAGTCCGGGAACTATTTTTAAAATGCATTTATAGTTTGCATGGGGAAAATTTTTTGTTCGGGTTGAACTGTCATTTTATCGATTTAACTGTCATTCTATCCAGAAAAATAAAAACTGTTTTGTTAATTTGACCATCAAAACAAAGGTATTGGAAACCAATAAAATCACGTTATACTCAGAAAAATGAGCTCTTTCGATTAGGCTATAGAAAAAAAGCAATATGTTTTCACTAAACAAGCCAATTTGTAAATCCATTGAATTATCATTTTCCACCTACATTTCACACAAATCAAACTTATATCGTTTAACTGTTGTGCACCGACGACAAAGAAACAAAGAAATTTGCAAAGAAACTTATTCCTGTAATATGTATATTATAACTCTTCATATCTTTTTCTTCTTTGTGTTATTTCTAACCGTGACTGAGCCTATTTCTCAGTCTAGTATTCTCAGTTTTGTACCTTTTAATTCCGCCCTGTTATATTTATCCTTTGACAGATACGCGTATTTCGACTTCCACTGTAATCTTCCTCAGTGTCAGCTATTCAATGGATAACTTTGGATTGCATTTCCTCGAGCATAAATCCGAAGGCCCGTCAAGCGCATTGTCCTGAAATGAAAACGCTTCTCGGTATTCACTGCGAGCAAGCAAGCAAAGAGTAGTTGTACTCTAGAAACCTAGTCCTTAAATGCATACTTTAGATTTTAGATTACCAATATATAAAGTTTTGCTAACGTTTATAATATTGTCTATTCACTGGAAGTGTAATATCTCAGCTCTCGGACAAGATGTTGAGTTGTTGAACAAAATTGGCAGTAGCCAAATCTAGATCTCTCCGGAGGTTTTCAGAACTATGCATATGCCGCTTTCATTTGAGCCAAAGAGAGCAAACATTCATTTCTAAATGTTTTAATGGGAGCACCCATAGGGAAGGGATCATCCACAGCTTCTGATTTTCGAAAAAGTTTCACTCCCACGAAAAAATAATTGAGTAACTCTCGGCCCACTATTTACACCTTGTCTTTGAAAACGCCCAAGGTGGCAATTTTCTTAAAGTCCTTCCCAAAAAAGTAAGGAAATTGCATTTGGTTAATATCACATTGACGGACCTCTGTTAGTTAGAGTCACAACTATTTTTACGGACTTCTCGATTTTGGTCAATTGTTGGCTCATTTAAAACGTTATAACTCGAAAGTTTCTCCAGAAACGACTTTAAAACGGAATGTTGTTGAAAAGTGACATTTTTTTGTAGTTGTGAAAAGTTGTCGGCCATATTGATTTCGGTCGCCATTTTGAATTCACCAAAACACAACATATCAAAAAATAGAGATGCCTTTTTGTCCTATTAAAAGTTATCTGCCGTTTTGTAAATCATGTTACTTCTTGCGCACTGGGCCAGGTGCCGGTTGTTTATATAAATGCAGTGTTCAGAGTGCTTACGACCATTTGAAATCTGAACACACTAATAAAAAGCTGAAAGTTTCAGGATTTTCTTCATTGCGTGAGATTCTAACAGGAACTCGTCCCGCTAATTCTCTCGTAATTTCTTCTAGGATTGCTACAGTATTTGCTTCCGGGATTGCTTCCGAAGTTCTTTTGGGAATTCCTCAGGGTTTAATTCAGAATTGCTTCAGAGACTCCCTTTGGGATTCTTTCAGAAGTTATTCCGAAAATTCTAAAGAAATTACATCTGGGATTTGTTACAAAAATATTTAACAGGAAACTATTTATTACAAAGAATTGACATATCACAACACATAGAACCTTACAAAGGCACAATAAGAGACATCACAAATGGACACAGCACAACATATAACATAAATGTGCCCTATTATTTAGATCACAGGATGACGAGGTTTCATGTATAGGTTTGGGTCGATCCTGGAATTGTATTTTAATTGGCAGTTTGTCTTTTAGTTGACAGTCATTGCTGCTGCTTTCATAGATTGGGTTTGTCTAGGAAAACTAATCCTAATCGGGCATCCCGTTTCGGGTTTCATCACTAGCGTTCTATGACTTGAAGTCTGTGCCTGGGAAAGATTTACATCTCTAGTACTTAAACGCGGCCCGAAATGGCCTGAATGTAGGCAATCGAAATGGGATTGCACTTCATGGGCCTCTACTCTGCTAGAACCCTATAAATGTTAATTAATACTAGGGGAAGATTTACAAAAGAAAATTCAACATGTAACACAAACAACGCACGAATATTAAACTTTGAACACATTAAACAATTATTCTGTTTTATTAATGTACCAACCCGTAACAGATTCCTTCAGGAGTCTTCAGTTAGCCTAGTGGTTAAGGCTAAGGATCGCCAATCCGGAGACGGCGGGTTCGATTCCCGTTCCGGTCGGGAAAATATTCTCGACTCCCTGGCCATAGTGTATCATTGTACTTGCCTCACAATATACAAATTCATGCAATGGCAGGCAAAGGAAGCCCTTCAATTAATAACTGTGGAAATGCTCAAAGAACACTAAGTTGAAGCGAGGCAGGACAAGTCCCAGTGCGGACGTAGAGCCAGAAAGAAGAAGATTCCTTCAGGTACTCTTTGCAGGATTCCGCCAGGAATTTGTTCTCGGGTTCCTTCACGAGTTTTTTTTAGTTTCCTCAGATCTTTTAGGATTCAGGAATCAAAGAAATCTTATTGGATTCCTAAAATAGTTCCTTCTGGGATTTCCCCAGTATTCTTTCTGGAGTTTTTTCCAAAAACTACTTAGATTCCTGCAAAGAATCCTTCTACGATTTATTTAGGAATGTCTTCCGGGATTCCTGCAGGAGATATTTCCGAGGTTTCCGCAGAAATTTTGTCAGGCGTTCTCCAAGGAGTTCCTTGGAAGACTTCTCCATTTTAGGATTCCACCTTCTGCGATTCCTCCAAAAGCTCTTTCTGGGATTACTCCAGGTGTTCCCTTTGAACTTCTCCTTGAGTTCTCTCCGGGTTTAATCCAGCATTATTTTCTGAGATTGACCAGTAGTTTCTTCTGAGATTACCTAATGACATCCTTTCATCATTTCTCTAGAAATTCCTTCTGGGATTCCTCCTTTTGAGGGTTCCTTCTTCTGATATTCCTTGAGGAGCTTTTTCTGGGATTTCTCCAGAAGTTCCTTCTAGGACTCCTCCAAGAGTTCCTTCACGATCACGTTTTCTTTAAGTGTCATGAGACTCTTTGAGGTATCATATGCTATGTTCACATCAGGAATGTTCATTATGCAACTCATTTGGGTTCCATAATGAGCGTTGTGCAACTCAAATGTGTTGTATAATGAAACTCATTGCATGAAACTCGATTTTTTCAGCACTTTTCATATGAAAAAATCATCTTTTTTCAACTCGTCGCATGAATAACTACTCATTCTGTCTGGTGTTAGATTTGAAAAAATCGTATGTTTGCTGTGATTCTTATGTGGATAGGACCAATTCAAATCGAACGCCAGATTTTTTCTTTGTTATCTCAAATGTCACCGCAGGACGATCACATGTGGTCATTCATGGGTCATTACTGTATGGTCACAGACAGTCTGTGGTATGGTTGTCTTTTATAATTATAATATCGTCTACATATATTAAATGTTTACTATGACTAAATCATTTCATGTGCACAATCTATTGTGGTTCAATGGGCTTTTACTTAAAGCCCGGCAATTCCCGTGAGAATGTATGGTCCGCTTGATACACAACAACACTCTTTAACCCGGCGCGACCTCTCATAGTCGCGCGTTCTAATTGCAGGAAATTTTAATTACTGTCGAAGAAATAATCACGTTTAGTCACTTCTCGCTTTCTTTGTGTCTTCCATTCTAGAATATCTTCAGAACGAGAAGCTGTGCGACGTGGTCTTGATCGCAGGATTAGATGGCAAGCGGTAAGTATAGCCTTCCCCCGTTCCGTCCTCTACACAAGTAAGAAAGCCTCTTCACCGAACCGAAATGCACAATGTCAATGTCGTGCAGTGCTCTCTGTCGCTGTCATCATTATGCACTGCCTCTTCCGCCGCCGCCGCCTCGAAGATTAAGAATGAGAGTGACTGGTTTGTGGGTTCCCCCGTTCCGTTCTTTCGATTCAAGTTTGTTGGGGGCGCTGCCCTCGCGGTCGCACATCTGGCCCGATTTGGCGCGCAACGCTTTGTCCAGGTTCTCTTTCTGTTCTACCTTACTGACTGGTACAGTGCGCTTGTAAGACTTCTTCCTTCGAACTTTTCTCCTTTCCATTTTAGATTTTCTTGGTTTCTTTTGTCCGACGACCTACCGGTTTATGATTTCCTCTGGTGATCGTTGTCATTCCGGGTGGGAACTGTCTGTAGTGTAGTGTTTATTTATTTAGTAGTTTTTCTCCTGCTGCGTGGCGTCTGATTGACGCAAATTAAATTTGTTCACAAGTTTCGAATTTTCTTGTTATTCCATTATATATTATAATGGTTAAACAAATTTTGAAAAACAAATACTTATTGAAAGTTTCATATAGGTATCTTTGTACATTTTTGTATTTTTTTCTTATCCATTATTTATTATAAACCATATCTGGCAAGCTTTATGGGGCTGTTCGAACCCGTATGAAGTTGATCATCAATTGTAATTGTAGTTTGTAAGTTTATTTATACGATAGCCTGTCAGTGTACAAACTTTAAATCAGGTCAAGAAATCGAACATTATAGAAAAAAATACAGTTTAAATAAAACAAACAAATTAAATCAACAAAACTTAGCAATTTAACGAATGACTAAGGCGCCGTCCACAAATTACGTAACGCTCTAGGGGGAGGGGGGGAGTCTGGCCGAGCGTTACGGCCCATACAAAAATTTTAGGGTTTTCATACAAAAAAGCGTTACATAGGGGGGAGGGGGGGGGTCAAAAAATGTCGATTTTAGCGTTACGTAATAAATGGATGCTGCCTAATAGGCGAATTATTTTGTTTAATTAACCCTAAAAGGGATACCTGGGGTCCATTGGACCCCAGGCGCCTTTCAGAGCTCGTCTTTAATGGAACACACTCAGCGAAGTGACGAAACTGAGGCCATGAAGGTATCCCTTTTAGGGTTAATTAAACTAATCTATTAGTGGAAGAAAGAAGATAATGTTGGTTTCTGTTTCACATCGTTTGGCAGACCATTTCAGTAGGTGGCTCCGTACACTAGCACACTCCTCTCACTGGTGCACCATGGTGGTAGTATGCCGGGGAATGATGAAACAGCGGGTTGCAGATATTCCCCGATGTAATCCGGTAGATTCGTGCAGTACGCCTTTCGCATAAAGCAGCATATTCTGAGGCGATAGTTGAATGGCAAGTCGACTCCCAGAATTGAGTTCCGAACGGCTGCAATTGTTTCTCGCTGGCGAAGGTTATACACAAAACGTATTGCAGATTTGAAGTATCTGTACAGTCGCTCCTTCAGAGCTGATAGTCCTGGGTAGTATACGATGTCGGCATACATGAAGATGGGCATCACTATCGCTACCACGAGCTTTCGTCGAGTCGCTAACACTACCGTCAAATGGGGTAACTTGCAACACTTTTCGACTTTGAAGCTATATCATTAAAAATCTAAATATTGGAAACATACTGTAAAGCATCTCGTACACGAATTACCACGAGTAGAATACTATGCAGAACTTCATTTACCAAAATATGTTGCCACCTAATCAGGAGGTGTGAAATACATGCTTGTTGCAAGTTACCCCATCTGTGGGGTAACTTGCAACACATGGCATGAAGCTAAGTTAGCTATCATTAAACTGCTCTATTCTAGTACTTGATCATTTTATGAGTTTTTGATGTAATGCATGAAAAATGCATTGAAAAGATGTACACTAACCAACTGAAATATGTTTTTTTCATGAAAGTTTTGGTAGTTATTACAAACGAGAGAATATCGTTTCACAGCAGGTCTCACGTCTCTCAAATATAAACGATACATGGATCTCATAACTCACTACTAGTAACAAGATGTCAACAATGCTTAATGTCATTTCTTGAAAAGGTAGAGTAAGTCATCTTTAGGTAATTTTCAGTTTGAAGTGGTGTTTGGCTACTTCAGCTAATATACCATGATTTGAACACTTATTATACTTTGTAAATAGTAAAGCCGTTCATTTGAGCATTCACCTGGATTAATTTACTGCATCTACGTTCACAATTGATATTGGCCGTTGTTCAAGAACGTACATAAACTGAATTAAACTTTCAACAAGGTGAAACATGAATACAATTTCAAAATATGGTATTCCTAAGCAATGTTTGAAAGTCACGTGCAAAAAAAATGGTAAAATTGAGTCGATATTTGAAAATGAGCGTTACGTAATAAATCAGTGATCTATTTCGATTATTTCTAGCAGAAAAATCGTGAAATGAAAATAAATAATAGAATGTTTTGTTAATTTCAACTGTTGCAAGTTACCCCATAGTGGTTGTCAAATATAATAATGATTTTTTACATTACTTAGTCGATAACTTTACCAAACTTTTATTGGTCAGCCTAGCTTACTATTAGGTACCCTAACGGCAGGCAAGGTCATCAAACTTATCGCACACACCACAAGAAAGAGATAGAGTACGATTTTCATACTTGTTTATATGGCATAAAATGAGCAAACGGTTTTAACAGTGTAGCTAAACAATAAACAAAGAAACAAAACTGATTTTTCCAGTAAAACGACCTTTGGTATATATAATTTCGATAACCGAAATTGTGGAGCTTTCATTATTATGAGAAAATATTTCACATTGAGTGTTTGTCATCGTGTTGCAAGTTACACCGCTGTTGCAAGTAACCCCGTTTGACGGTACATCGTTTACTTGATGAGACCAAGATGGGCAGCGATCCAGTTTAAGGCCAAGGTTTGTTACTTCGGTGGATAACGGCACAGTTTCTCCACAGAAGATCATGTTGGACTGTGGCATAATTGGCCTCGACTTGTCTGAAATGGTCGCTTGAGGCTTCTGTGGATTGGGGGCCAATCGGTTTGCATCGGCCCAGCAAAATATTGCTTCAAGAATAATGTTGATCTCGCGTACAAGCCTCTCGATTGTGGAGGCTGGATCGGAAATGCAGACTTGCAGGTCATCGGCATACAAATGGTAGTTGCATTTGACTGACAATGGCAAGCTATTGATGTACATACATGCTGAAAAGCAGCGCACTGCGACAGGATCCCTGAGGTATACCTAGGCGCACTGACTGTTTTCTGCGTACCAAGAATGATGAAAATAGGTCGCATGCTGCCTGAGCGAAGAAGGACTCGTGTCGGAGTTTGTTACCCAAAATTTCGTGGCTTACACAGTTTAAAGCGAGAGAAAAGTCCACAAGAACCATGACTATACAGAGATCGTTATCAAGATTCATGTACACGTCGTGTACAACTTTGGTGAGGGCAGTCATTGTACTGTACATTTTCTTGTATCCTGATTGGAATCTCGACAGTAGGGGGCAGTGGGATTGTCGAGATGTTCTGTTATTTGCGATAACAGTATTTTCTCGAACACTTTGGAAATCGCAGGTAGGACACCGATTGTACAAATGGGAGAGTTGAGGAAGGATGAACGGGCAGAGCAACTTGATGAAGGAGATCGGTACTTCTTCCGATCCTGTTGGGTTCGTCTGTATATCATATATTTTCCTGCAGATTACCGCGCTACTCGTTTGTCGAAAGTTGAACTCCGGTATATCTCGAATGGTGCCGTGGGTGCCTGAGCTTGGCCTGCATTTTGCAGTAGGCGATGACCGTCACAGAAGAACCTGTTCAGTTCGTCTGCGTCTAATCCTTTTTTTTTGGCGTTGTTATGGATCTCTTCTCTTAGATTGGTCCACAACTTTTTCACAGGTAGGGTATGGTCAAAATGCAGTTCAGCATAAAGCTTTTTTTGCAGCGAAAATGAGTGAATTGGCTCTGTCTTGTTTACGTTGATAGTCAAATTATTGTTCATTCCCTCTGGCTCTATCTGGATTACGCGAATAGAGGACGTAAGCCATATTCCTCAATGCTAGGGCTTGTTTGATGATTTCAGTAATCCAGGGCGTATGCTTATCTCGTACTTCGATGGTGAGTTCAGGTGCATGGCGTTCAACCAACTCCTTCAGCTCAGTTGTTTGCAAGTCCGCCTATACCGTCGTGTCATCAGAGTCGTAAAACGGCTGGAAGTCAATAGTTTGGAAGTTGGCTTGCAGTTGTACAGGATTCATAGCACGGAAGTTTCGGATGCGTATGGTTTATAGAGTGGGTCTTCGCATTTTAATTCTTGCTAGCAAGTAAAACAGTTCGTGATCCGAAATAGTGTTACCGGTACAGGTCTTCGCTTTGATTACCGAATCAGAACAATCCGTGATCATCAGATCGATAGTAGTTGCAGGCAGTTTGTTCGGTAATACGTGTAGGTCCGGTAGGAAGCACTGATAGATTGAACGTTGTTGAAACGTTGAAATCGCCTATCACGAATAGCTTATCGTATCCGATATCGATGAGGTCCAACAGTAGCTTCTCGTAACATTGGGAGTAGTATGGATTTGAAGAGATAGGATTGTAAAGCGCCATCACACATACCTTCAACTCGTTTGCCTTTTATTCCTTTTCGCACATACAATCCTATGCCGCCGCATGTTCTTGTATCTCGACCTCTTCCAATTGGTAGAGAATGCTTGAAGAAGTTGTACGCCGGAATTCGGATGGGACCAGTGAATCAAAATTCATCCATCGCGCAACAATAATGACAATGTCGCCACCTGTATTTTTTGCGACAATTCACCCAATGCGACATAAGTTTGTTCCAACTTGAAAATAATAGGATAAACATCGTACACCACGAGTTTAGAGATTTTTAAGCCTTGCATTGCGATTTTCGAATGGTAACTTCGAGTCGGTAAACACTGCAACTCTGTTGAAGATATATCATCAAACAGTTTCTACTTTGGGTTAGTAATAAATCAGTAACAAATTTTGAAAACGACGTATAATCAATGGTGTAGCATTGATTATACGTCGTTTTCAAAATTTGATACTGAAATGATTATTCACGGGTTGAAAAGTACGCAACAAATTCAGCTGCAACAAAAAAAATTCGAGATCATGTCATTATCTGTTATCAGTAGGGATAAAGAGTAATCGTCGTGCCTTCTTTGTTGCTTGTTTTGTGCCTCTTTTGTCTGACAATTCTCTTCACTGAATGGGACTGAAAGGAGAGGACGATTTCAGTTTCGATTCATTTACAGCGCATATGGCATGGTACACAAATTACGTAACGCTAAAATTGGCAATTTGAGACCCCCCTCCCCCTTGTAACGCTTTTTGTATGAAAATCAAAAATATGTTGTATGGATCGTAACGCTAAGCTACACTCCCCCCCTCTCCCAATAGCGTTACGTAATTTGTGTACGATGCCTATGTAGTATTGGTTCTTTTCGAGAAGCAGTTTGACACCATCAATATGACGTTCGAGTCCTCGGACATTTAGGTGTCCGATACGTAGATTCGAGAGGTTAGGCATTCAGAATTTGTTCTGGAAGTCGTTAGCATTGTTGTATGGAAGGTAGGCTACTTGAGATTTACATTGTGGAAGATAGGGTATCGAAAAAAAGGGATGAGTCATCGGTTTCACGGTTGTGCCTTGTTAGCTCGAGAAGATGTTCGGTACTGTACACCGCAGTGTACCGCTGGTGTCCTGGCAATAGCACTGAAATATAATCATTTCGAACAAAAACCGATTGAATTACCTTCCTTTGGTTTAGACGGAGAGCACAAGATTACGCATACGGAAGGCTTGTATGGACAACAATTCGTTTACAGTGAAACGGTATCCGACATCAGGACCGTGTTTCAGACGGCTCAACTTGGCTTCTTTTTATCTCTCGAAGTACCTCCTAATCACCCGTTGCTGCGCGTGTTTGTTGTCGAAAACTGCAACAATGGTCGGTGCTATGCCTTGGTCTGACCATTTCAATGGTTTCACCTCGACTCGGAAACTAACTACGTGAGGCATTTCTTCCTGAACGTCGAGGAGAGTGAACACATTCTCGACTATACTCCGCACACTCTTTCCCTCACGGTAAAGGATCTTGTTGATGGCTAGACAGCAGCAGTTTACTGACTTTGCTGGCAATTACTGGCTAATATGGTGCTCGAAAACTTCGAGCTTTATACCGATATCGTTGTCAATGCGGTTTGGGAAGCACTATGGAGCTTGCTCTGGATCCGGTCATGCTTGATTTATCGGATTCAATCTTCTTCTTCTTTATGGTTCTACGTCCCCACTGGGAGGTGGTGGTGGTGGTGAATGGTTGGAGAGGAAGTGTTAGACATACCGCTTTGCTTTAGTAGAATTAGTCACGAGCTGATCAATTAGCAGTGTCAGCTGAAGAATGACCATCGCTACATCTTTTTTGGCCATGTGAACTCGCAAACTTTGCGTTGCAGGTCAACCAACTGGGATCTCTTTACTGATTTGGTTGCGGCCAAATTTCATGGATACTCATCATCCATTGATACATCTAGTGATTTAGATGATGGCGTTGATACTACAGCGACCTTCATTATGGCAGCTTTTGAAGAAGCTTGCCCTCTACGGTCTGTGAGGACCGCAAGAGGCCTACAGGCTTTTCGGTCTGCTGAACGATCCGGCTGGAAAAATCTGTGTGGAACTCTGATCTGAAGAAACTCAGGAAAAAATGTAGAAAGAGTTGTAACAGACAACGTTCGGCTGGATCAAAGGCTTTCAGAACGGTTCGCAAGGTCTACAAGAAAGCTCTCCGGTCTGCTGAACGACCCGGCTCAGCCTGCCGGCTGGAAAAACCTTTGTACAAATGTTTCCAGTTTGAGTGAAGTCAGTCGGTTAAACAAAACCCTTGCCAAATCTAAGGATTTTCGAACGATTTTCATTTGCTCTGATGAGGAAGTTCTGGAATGCTGTGTGATATTACATCTTCGGATGAAGCTATGACTTATGATGATAGTTATGATTCTCTGGAGGGCCCTAAATAGCTTTGCTCCTTCCATATCTCTTGGGCAGATGGGATCTATCCTATTTTAATTTAATTATTTCAAACAGGTATTACTGTAAAGATTATTCCGAAAGTGGGTCGTTCGTCGTATGAGGAAGCAAATAGTGCACTGAGCTTAGAACGCATTGTAGATCATCATATCCGTGATGTTAATCTGGCCAACGTGCCCCCTCATGTGAACCAACATGCCGACCAATCTGGTAAGTCCACTGTGACTCTTTTACACAAGATTTTTTTACGATATCGAGAAGGCATTCGCCCAAAAGCAATTTTGTTTGAGTGTTTTCTTAAATATCGAGGGTGCCTTTGACCATGTGCCTTTCGATGCCATATTGGAAGCCGCACGGAGTCATGGTATATCTCCAATGATTTCCAATTGGATTCACCAAATGCTCAAAAACCGACATCTCTTCTCGACATGGCGTATAGCAGAGATTAGGAAGTTGAGTGTTTGTGGATGCCCCAAAGGGGAGTCTTGTCATAGCTTTTACATATGTGTTATTTGACTAATATTGGCCTAAGGATGTCTTATGTGGTGGCAAAAGAGCGAAGTGAGAACAATCTAATCAAAATTAGACCATCTCCAATGGTTGTGCTTAATAGCGATTCTGGAAAGTTCTCTTCAACTTCCACGGCAGCGCTCGAAGTTCTCTTTGACATTGTCCCACTGCACTTTCATTATTTAAGAAGCATTTCTTGCACTTAACGTAACGGATACTCGGTCTACTAGAGGAAACTCCTGTGAACTGCAGATCAACACACACCTCGTTATTTCCGCTTTTGGTGAATTGGGACAAAGTTATCCTTACTCCAAGTGATCTTACAATTGCTTAAATTTTCCATATAGGACATTTTATATGAAATTTCCTTCCCGGGAAGAATAGACATCTGGATATCTGGAGAGAAGTAGACGGCATCGTATGTTACACTGATGGCTCCCTTTTCGAAGGTCAAGCTGGTGCTGGTGTCCACTCTCGTGAGCTAAGCTACAACGATCTAACTCACTTGCAGGCCCGGTTTAAGGGTTGTGGGGGCCCGGGGCCAGAACAGATGTGAAGTCCCCCCGAAGGCGCAGTATCATAACGTCCGAGGCCATAATGTCCCAGGACTTTATGGCGCATTTTTTCGGGGCATAACGTCCAAACATGCAAGTGTGTCACGAAGTCCAAGGAAAGAAGGCACATAGGATATTATGACACACCCAAACTATTGGATGTTATTTCGCAAAAAAACGCGACTTAGCGACCGGGACAATATGGCCTCGGACGTTGTGATCCGGCCCCCCCTCCGAACGATGAGCAAACAAGTTTTTTTCTTGTTTTTGAACAATATTTGAGCAATATGAAAAATTAGGTCATATGTAGCAACCAAAAACGGTTTTGTGGGGGCCCCAAAAATGTGGGGGCCCGGGGACCTGACCCTCCCCCCCTTAGACCCGGCCCTGCTCGCTTGGTAGACACTACACCGTTTTTCAGGCCGAAATGGCCATGGTCCATCAGATTCTGCGTTGCCTTGCTATTCGGTTTGCAGTTAATAACTTTTTCCACATGTTATTTATTTATTTTATTTTTCCGGGTTACTGTATATATTTGTATGGTTTTATTCAAACTCTTTGGACAAACAAGACGTACAACATGTCATGCTATTTATATTCAAATTAAAATCACATGAGTTCGGCTTTAGCATGTCCCATCCATTTGATATCCATGTGAGCGATCGAAAAGTTACCAAGTCGATTACGTTACTTTACACATGCTGCAGCCATCATCGAGTGGGTATAGTCTAGTCTCACCCAGACCAGGCAGGGTCTTGGTCATGGCAAGTTTGCAAACAAAGAATCAGTACTCTACTCTCGCTCAGCCGGCAACGCATTTGGAGAGGGCAGAGACATCGTCGTGATGCCGAGATTCATCACAACACACGGCGAAGATATTCGCAACAGGAAAACGTTTAAGTATAACGGCTTCATGTCTGCGATGTAATTTGGCGCGGCGGCGTCATTGGTTTACTCGTTCTGAACGAGAGCTTGGTACTCACATGATCAGTAAAAGATTGATGTTATAGATTTATTACGCCGAGAAGAAAAAAATAGTCAAAATATTATTCATATCATTATTTGCTAAATTGTTTATGCCTAACATGAATTTCAACTTAAAATTAGATAGACTCTTTCACATGTTTCATGGGTGTTTCGTCTGGACCCTTTGACATGTTTCATGGAATATACATTTGAACATTTCTTGTATAGCCATCAGTGCCTGATTGGTTAAGAGGATTTATGGATAGTCTTCTCAACTGGTTTCATGCTAGATTTTTGAGTTGGAAAAATAATTTGACCATTCACAAGTTGTTGATCCATCTGCCCTAGCATCCTTAAGAAACACAAGTCAATTAGATGCCTCAGTTCGTGATTCATCTGAAACGAATGGAAAAAATCTTGTTCAGTTTCCAAAATAATTCAAACGACTCGTTTTGGTCATCATGTTTCAGCCACCAACGGACGAGCTGACGCACCAAAGTATTCCTCCTGTCCTGCCTATAAAAGGCAAACCAGGAAGCAAATCAACACCATCAGCCGGGTAGAACACAATTTCGCTACATTACGAAGCACTCTATAATTCACAGCACCCCTCGCGCACGATGATAACCCTTATGAATCGGGCGGATTCAGTTCCCGGTGTATGATTAGAGCCCCTGTCCGTGGAATGTGTATATGGTATAAATTGTAGCAAACAAACTCGACACAACTTGACATGGAAATAAAGTGCGGAGCCATATCGAATGGACAAACCTCTGGCTAGGGGTTTTAAATAGTCGAACAAAAAGAAATCGATCAACCAAACCTTCCCAAGATATGACCCAAATTGCCACCGGTCCATGAAACCGACAACTGAAAATCTCTTGTGTTTTTTCATTAACGCGTGTCGGTTAATTGGAAAGCCACGGGGGAGCAAGAGCACTTGTGGACGATAATGATAATAATTGTATCAGTATTCTCAAATGTGGACCGATGGGTACCGCGTCAATGATTCATTGCGTTGTTGTTTGGATGCAACCAGACGAGGCCAGCATTTCTCCATTCGGCATTTTTGAGTTTACAATCGGCGGGGTAATTTGATTTGACTACATTCGCCATCGATGGATTGTTATCAAACAAAAACGCGAGATAGATATGCAACTGACTGCTTTTTTTGGTCTGCATCAAAGTTGGTTAGATTAGAGCTGAAGCGGCTTGCATTTTTATAACGCTGCATGGCGAATTAAAAGATGATTTTCCGCATACTGTAAGTCATGTGCACAAACGAATTTTGGCATGTGGGCTACCAATCAGATTTCCGAATGATGTGTGTTATGCTTCCGCTCCCAATATGTTGTTTGCCTTTTTTACAATTTCGGAATAATTCACTTTCGCTGATTTGTTACAAGAGCCGATAGAGACGTTCCTTGGTAGAACGCCAAATTAAAAAAAAAAAACTTCGAAGGAAAACCCGGAAACTCTTCAACCGTGCTAAAAGAAGGAAACAGTGGGATGAATACAGAGAATCCCTCACCCTCACTCTTTATAGGCTTATTCGGATGACCCCCAGTTGTAGAGGCGCTTGGTGAGATAAAGAGAAAATCGTTTGTAAAGTAAATTTTTTGTCGTCAAATTTTACTAATTTTTTACTCTAGAAGTTGCTATTTTCCATTGGTAATGGCTTCTATTATCATCATTCTCGATGCCCATGCCCGCATAGACTGTTCGAGTATCTACCGGATATAAACGCATCTGAAAAAGAGTTACATTTTATTTCCAAAAAGTGCTCGTTCGGTTATCTACGATGCGGAACTCGATACGAAAAAGTGAAAAAAGTGCACTTTGCCTATGCTGCGCCATGGAACTTTTTGGCTGAGTCACTCTTTTCATAGGTTTCTTATACCTGCCACCAGAGAAAAAAGTGATCGTTAGATTCCGTCAAATTTGCCTATAACAAAGAAATTAGAAGGTCAAAGAGCATAAATTGGAGGCACACGTGTGAAAACATTGGAAGTACTCAAATTGCTGCCAGTATGCAAAAAGTTCTCGCCAAAGATCATTCAATTGGCTTAGGAACTTTTAGGTTTCAACTGAAGACCAAAATACATTTGCATCACATACTGTTGGTAATGAAACCAGGAGATATAATCAAAATAATGATGATTCAACTGGGTTATAAAAGCATCAGAAGTAATGATTGTATTTTAGCCAATGACATTTTTACAATACCGTCAAACGGGGTTACTTGCAACAGCGGTGTAACTTGCAACACGATGACGTACACTAAATGTGGAGTATTTTCTAATAATAGTGAAAACTAGTATGCCCTACTATTTCGGTTATAGAGATTATATGTATCGAAGATCGATTTAGTGGAAAAATAAGTTTTGTTTCTTTGTTTATTGTTTAGCTACACACTCAGATGAGCTCGGCTAATTTTCAGTCTTTTGCCGAGATTCGCACAGCCGAGCGCTCGGCAATCGCAATTTAACTGAGATATCAGCAAAAAGTCAAGTTTATTCATAGCAGCACCCATGGGTGCCGCTATCATCAAACACTAAATGTCAAGCGTTTAGCCGAGATTTCAGCAAATGAACTTTAACCGAGATCCGCACAGCCGATCTCGGCATTCTGTTTTAAGTGTGTACACTGTTAAAACGGTTTGCTCATTTTCTGCCATAAAAACAAGTATGAAAATCGTGTTTGACCTCTCCCCTATGGTAAGTGTTATAAGTCTGATGACCTTGCTTGCAGTTAGTGTAACTAATAGTAAGCTTAGCTAAACGATAAAAGTTTGATAAACTTATCGACTAAGTAATGCAAAAAATCATTTTTATATTCGACAACCACTATGGGGTAACTTGCAACAGTTGAATTAAACGAAACCTCTTATTATTTATCTTCATTTCACGATATATCTGACAGAAATAACTGAAATGGATCATTTCTTGTTTACGTAACGCGTTTATTTTCTAATGTCTTTTTTTTTCTTTTTTTTGCACGTAACCTTCAAACATAGTCAGAAAACATCACATTTTGAAGTTTTATTCAGGTTTCATCTTGTTAAAAGTTCAATTTAGATTATGGACGCTTTAAAGCAATCACCAACATCAATTCTGAACCTAGATGGAGTAAATTATTTCAGCTGAATACCCGAATTAGCGACTTCGATATTTATAAAGTTGAATAGGTGTGTTTCAATCATGTTATTTTACTTGGAGTTGCCAAACACCACTTCAACCTGAAAACTACTTAAAGATGACTCAAAGGGAAATGACAATAATCATTGTTGACATTTTGAATGAGTTCTAAGTCACGAGATCTATATATATTTTATATTTGAGGGACGTGAGACCTGTTGTTAAACGATATACTCTCGCTTGCAATAACGATCAACCGTTTCATGAAAAATGTTATGTCAATTGATTAATGTAGAGTAAGGTGCGGCAAAAGTTCGACCCTAATTGAAAATTCAACTTTTTTCAAAAAATCGAAGTAGGTAAAAATAAATGAATACCGTGTGGTGATTCTACCATCCATGAGCTAAAATTTTGCTGAACAAAGTAACGCCAAATGTCTTATTAATTTTGAGGTACAACACTTTTTGTATGTGTGTGTCTTATTCGAACTCTTGCCCCACCACTGGGGCAAAAGTTCGAATCTATTGTTTTTGGAATTTCGCTAACCGTAGCACACTATTTTGATACTTTGGTAATATGAATATCTGAAACCACTTTATATTTGATGTTGGAACTGGAATACACTTTAAAGTTCGATCTGGATTTTACCCAAATCAGGGTTAAATTTAATGCACCAAAAATTAGTAGTTTTCCGCCAAATCCAGATAAAACAACATTTATTTTCAACTTTGATCGAATTTTCTTACTAATTCCATCATTATTAGAGATCATATGTACATTTTGCACAATTTTAGGTTTTTACCTAAAGTTGCCACATGACTCGAATTTCCCGTAACGTGGGTAGATCACCTTAGAAATTTGCGTTACGGTGTAAGATCTACCACATCGCATCAAATTTTAATCTTGCTATTTCACTGCCTAAAGTGATAGCATACCAGATTAAAATTTGATGTATTTTTGTAATGGTTATGTTTTTATTTATGTTTTGTTTTTAACTTCTAATAAACCTTTTTGTTTCAGGAGGATTCAGGTAATTTTATTGGATAATAATACCATGTTTTAAAAATAGTAACTGTGACGAGCGTATCACTTATGCCTTATTCAGTATACAGTCGAGTCTCTTACTAAACGAATTCCTATTAAACGGACTCCTATTAAACGAACTCCTACTAGACAGGGGTGAGCGTTATAGGAGACTAAGAGCTTATGGGATTTCGGCATTTTGGGGGTGTGGCCTATTATCTCGGGTGTGTTAAGAGTTAACGCAATACTTTCTTCGGCAAAGTTTTAAGGCTTGATAAGATCTACCATTTAGAACTTTGGTTTATATGATTAGTTGGCAAATTAGCCGCTAGAGGGACCATCAACAATTTGATGCTAAATTGCACTACAGGAACCATATCAGGTTGTCAAGCAAACGTTACGATATGCGACAGCTCAAGACCCTGATAATTTGGAAGGATAGTGTCTTCGGGAAAGTTGTTGGGTACGCCAATAACTTACTGAAGATGAGTTGCGAAGTTCGAAATTCCTCCACTGGGCGGCGCTAGTGAGCAAGTAAATTTTCAAAACCTCATATCTCAGAATCCCGATAACTTAGGAAGATGGTGTCTTCGGCAAAGTTGTTCAGTATGACATAAACTTACATAAAAATAAACACTTGTTTCGCAATTCTGCCACTAGGCGGCGCTAGTGAACATGCAAATTTTAGAAATCTCATAGCTCAGAACCCCGATAACTTAGAAAGTTGGTGTCTTCGGCAAAGTTGATCAGTATGACATAAACTTACACAAAAATAAACACTTGTTTCAAAATTCTGCCACTAGGCGGCGCTAGTGAACATGCAAATTTTAGAAATCTCATAGCTCAGAATCCCGATAACTTAGAAAGTTGGTGTCTTCGGCTAAGTTGATCAGTATGACATAGACTTGCACAAAATGGGACACTTGTGTCAGAATTCTGTCTCTAGGTGGCACCAGAAATCACGCAAATTTTGAAAATCTCATAGCTCAGAATTCTGCAATCTTGGAGAGACTGTATTATTCATTGATGAGATACTTGGTTTGGAATTCTGGGCAGCATGCATATTTTATAAGTTGTATACCTTGATGACAGTCGGACTCGAAAGGAATCTTCCGTGGAATTTTTAAGAGTATGCCAGCTGAAACTACTAGACGAATTAAAAGAATTAAAAAATTAAAGAATTGCGAAACAATTGTTTATTTTTATGTAAGTTTATGTCATACTGATCAACTTTGCCGAAGACACTAACTTTCTAAGTTATCAGGATTCTGAGCTATGAGATTTCTAAAATTTGCATGTTCACTAGCGCCGCCTAGTGGCAGAATTGCGAAACAAGTGTTTATTTTTGTGTAAGTTTATGTCATACTGATCAACTTTGCCGAAGACACCAACTTTCTAAGTTATCGGGGTTCTGAGCTATGAGATTTCTAAAATTTGCATGTTCACTAGCGCCGCCTAGTGGCAGAATTGCGAAACAAGTGTTTATTTTTATGTAAGTTTATGTCATACTGATCAACTTTGCCGAAGACACCAGTTTCCTAAGTTATCAGGATTCTGAGCTATGAGATTTCTAAAATTTGCATGTTCACTAGCGCCGCCTAGTGGCAGAATTGCGAAACAAGTGTTTATTTTTGTGTAAGTTTATGTCATACTGATCAACTTTGCCGAAAGCACCATCTTCCTAAGTTATCAGGATTCTGAGCTATGAGATTTCTTAAATTTGCAAGTTTATTAGCGCCGCCTAGTGGCAGAATTTTGAAACAAGTATTTATTTTTATGTAAGTTTATGTCATACTGATCAACTTTGCCGAAGACACCATCTTCCTAAGTTATCGGGATTCTGAGATATGAGGTTTTGAAAATTTACTTGCTCACTAGCGCCGCCCAGTGGAGGAATTTCGAACTTCGCAACTCATCTTCAGTAAGTTATTGGCGTACCCAACAACTTTCCCGAAGACACTATCCTTCCAAATTATCAGGGTCTTGAGCTGTCGCATATCGTAACGTTTGCTTGACAACCTGATATGGTTCCTGTAGTGCAATTTAGCATCAAATTGTTGATGATTCCTCTAGCGGCCAATTTGCTAACTAATCATATGAACCAAAGTTCTAAATGGTAGATCTTATCAAGCCCTAAAACTTTGCCGAAGAAAGTATTGCGTTAACTCTTAACACACCCGAGATAATAGGCCACACCCCCAAAATGCCGAAATCCCATAAGCTCTTAGTCTCCTATTAAGCGGATTCCTATTGCGCCCCCCGAGCAGTGATCTTATAAGAGTCTCGACTGTATATTACTTAATCCTTTATTCTCTTTTCAGTGAAGAATCTTACCACCATTCCTGGCGCACTAATCAATATTTTTTTAGCAAACCACCGTATACATCACCATAATAATACATACATGCGAACATGTTTAAATATCTATATCGTTATCTGGAAGCGTTTGGTACGGGAGGTCCACGCTTCCATCTTTCCCCTTGATTTCAAGGTGCAGAATGTTTTCAAATATTGACTATGCTGAAATCTTTCTATCCCTTGAAATCTTCTCTGCGGTACATGCTGCGCAGTTGGCCTGGCGGTTAGACAAGAAAAATGATAGACTTGAAAAGTCTTCATTTTCCAGGATGCATTCAAGTAATGGCTGCGTTAGTGTGAGATTAGATTAGATTAGATTAGAAAGTTGCCACATGACTCGAACTTTTGCCCCACAATTCGAACTTTTGCCCCACTATGTGTAGAATATGATTTCTAAATCTTTTTTGCAAAAAGTTATTCATGTTAAAGCATCTTCAAGATATACCTAGTTACGCCCCAAAATAAAATATCGAATTCGATTTCATTACAATTTCATTTCATACGTTGGAAGGACCATGGCATGTTACAATTTTTTGATCAAAAACCAACATTTTGTCATAACTTTTTGAAATATTGATCAATTTCCATAATTTTCGGAGTGAAAGACTCTTTTTCTAAAAGGCTTCGAACAACCTTTACACCCGAAAGAAATAATTTGAATTGCGCTCAAAAACTTAAAAAGAAACTCTTGCCCCACTCGAACTTTTGCCCCACTTTACTCTACATCTTTTCATTGCATTTTCCATGCATTACATAAAAAAATTACTTTACGGCTAAACACTAGAATGTTGGTACTGTTTAATGATAGCTAACTTAACTTCACGTTCTGTGTTGCAAGTTACCCCACAGATGGGGAAACTTGCAACAAGCATGTATTTCGAACCTCCTGATTAGGTGACAACTTATTTTGGTAAATCAAGTGCTGCGTAGTATTCTACTCGGGGTAATTAGCGTACACGATGCTTTACAGGATGTTTAAAATGCTTAGATTTTCAATGATATTGTTTCAAAGTCAAAAAGTGTTGCAAGTTACCCCATTTGACGGTACAAAAAGTTAAAAGGGGCGATTGATTCTTTTGAACCCTTCAAAGCGCCTGGTATGGATAGAATTTTTCCTGTACCACTACAGAAGGAAAAATAAATTGTAACACCCGTTTTAACTAAAATGTTCCGATCCAGCTTGTCATTAGGCTACATTCCTACAGCTTGGCGAGAAGTGTAGGTCACTTTTATTCCCAAAGTAAATAAGAAGTATAAATTATCATCAAAATCCTTCAGACCTATTAGTTTATCGTCCATTATGTTGAAAATAATGGAAAAAATTAAGACGAGCATATCAAATCGTCATATTTAGTAAACATTCCAATAAGCAAAAATCAATTTGCATATCAGGAAGGAAAATCTTCGGTAACAGCTCTTTATACTCTGGTTACCAAATTAGAGCGAAATTTCCCTTGCTGCGTTTCTCGACATTGAAGGAGCGTTCGATAACATATCCTACATTTCAATGAAGAATGCTATGACAAAACGTGGTTTTGGTAGATGTATTGCTGATTGGATTGGGGAAATGTTATCAAAAAGAGAAATATCGTGAAACCTTGGCAGCTCGCTTATAAACGTTAAAGCAGTGAAAGGGTGTCCTCAAGGAGGCGTGCTATCACCTCTACTTGTGGTCTTTAAGGACAGACTTGTTAGAATCCCAAAATGGCCGCCACAATGGCCGACTTTGACACCTACTCATGATTTTGACGGCACAAATCTCTTCGTAAACAAAATCAGCGCACCTGATCTTTGTATTTAAAGCTTATTACAAGTAAGCAAGAACAGAATAATAAAAAGCATTGTTGAAGCTTGCTTCTTGAAATTTGTGCGTCTGAAGTTCTGATGCACTGTTGAAGCGGGATTTCAAGACGTTTGTCCTTAAAAGTAGATGATCTTCTCAAAAAATTGGAAGCAGAGGGCTTCGAAATAATTGGCTTTGCTTAAGACATACTTATATTAGTCCGTTGTAAATATGACTATGTTGTAACTAACAGAATGCAAACTGCCTTAAATTTGGTTTCCTCGTGGTGCGAAAAAGATGAAGGATTGAACGTAAATCCTTCTAAAACCAAACATTGAAAGGAATTCATTTGGAACTTTCAAATACAGTCAAGTATCTTGGAATATACCTTGACAGTAAACTTACTTGGAATTTGCAGCTTGAGCAGGTAGTATGTAAAGCTATGAATGCTCTATGGATAAGCAAAACAACTTTTTGTAAAAAGTGGGGACTGAAGCCGAAAATGATCCTTTGGATTTATACGGCAATTGTTAGACCCAGAGTTACCTACGCGTCACTGGTCTAGTCAAAAACTAATGAAGGGTTGGCTCAAAAGAAGTTAGAAAAACTTCAAATGTTGGCCACTCTTTCAATTACTGGTGCAATGCGAAGTACACCATCTAAAGCGCTAGACACTTTATTTCACTTACTTCCATTGCATCCATTTGTTCAATCATGGCCAAACCTCATCAGGAATTTGCAAAAGCATTGCAAGACCTGAAAACAAATCTGAAGTGAACCTGGCTGTTGCCACCGCTGGCAGCACGGATAATTCAAACAGAGGATCGATCCACGGTATCCCCCGATCGCACTCTGGCGTAACAACTGACATCGATCTTGCGCAAGCCCGATGCGCGACGAAATGTCAGGATGACACAGTGGACGTGACAAGCAGATGATGATACGGGCACAGACGAGTTTGCAAGTCATCTATAAGCACAGTTTGTTTGATGAATAATAATTTCCTTCGTAATTGAATATTACTATTTTCGGGCGGCATATAGGAATTTGCGCCAGTGAATTAGCCAGACTAATATCTTTTCTAATTTTGTAAGTGTGAGAAATTATGGAATAGGGCGAAGTAAACAATTACCTATAATTCTTTTGCATTTAGGTTAGCAGCTTAAAACCCGCTGAATATTTCGGTTTATTGTATCTTAGGTTCCACGATTATATGCTAATTGTAAGTGATTTACTAAATATTTATACAAAAATCAGATTAAGATAAATTACCCATTCGCTCAACAGGCATTGGTGTGAAGTAATCAGGATTGTCGAAGATTGTTGGGGCAGATAAAATAGGGTGACCAGTTTGTAAGTGACAATGAATTCAGTATCGTTAAGCTTCACTAATAAACTATATTTTTAGCTTAAAGAGCTCGGCATAGAATACCACTCTTGCAACTCTATTAAGAGGTCCGAAAACAAAGCTCCCCAACACTGGCCAAAACAACCGCCAAGGATTTCATGACATCAACTACAAATGGGTATCCCGAGACTTTGCTCTTAGTTGATTTCTTCCGGTGGCTCCTGGGATGCCTCTCAGAGTTTTTTTGAATTTCTCCTGGACTTTCGTTTCTCCTTGGTTTCTTCTGAAGTTCCTTTTGGGATCTCTGCTGGATAGCTGATATTTTTCATGGAGCTCTTCTCGGGATTTCTCTCAAAGGGTATTCCAGGATTTTACTCGTTTACTTACAAGATTTCTTACAGTGATCTTCCTAAAATTATGTTTTAGAGATTTCGCGGAATTGATCCCATAGTTCTTTGCCGAATCCTTACCGGAAATTTTTCAAAGATTCTGACTGTTCCTTCTAAGATTTCTTCATTTGTTGCTCTCGAAATTTAGTAAGGATTTTAGCAGAAGTTTTTCTTGGAATACCCACTGGGTGGGATAACCTACGAAATTTCTTGTAAGAAATTCCTGGAGACATATCGGAAGGAATCCATTTGAAATCTTGCTTGAAACTCCGCAAAGGCCTTCGGAAGAAAACGTGAGAAAAACTGGGACATCTAGGAAAACATCTAGGAGTAATC
This sequence comes from Aedes albopictus, assembly GCF_035046485.1. Classification (NCBI taxonomy): domain Eukaryota; kingdom Metazoa; phylum Arthropoda; class Insecta; order Diptera; family Culicidae; genus Aedes; species Aedes albopictus. The sequence goes on from NC_085138.1 coordinate 12,204,546, forward strand.
ACGGGAGGAAATATTAGGGAAATTCATGGAGGAAGTCGAAAAACCTCTAAGAGAAATTTCGAGAAAAAATCCAAGACAAATCTCGTAAAATTCTCTGGAAGAACTGCTCCAGAAATTTTGCAAATATCCCGGTGAAAACTGAGGGAAACTTATTCCGGAAAACCACTTAAGCAACTGATGAAGGAACTTTGGATATATTTTGGAAGGATCTCCGGAAGAAAACCAACGAAAAACTCTGGAACCATATCGGAAAAACCACTCGTGGAGAGACCCCGTGAAAAACTCCTGCGACAATTTTGGGTAGAGATCCCAGAAACAACTCTCAGAAATTCCGGATAGAACACCAAAAACATCTAGGAAGGAACTCTATGCAAATCTGAAAAAAATCTATGTGCGGAATCTGAAAAAACAATCAGATCTACAAAACCTTTGCTAATCTCAAGAACTTTGGAAGAATTCTGTGACAAACTGCGACAGGCTTTAAAGAAGAAATTGCGGTAGAAATCCAAGGGTACCGGAAGGAATTCAAGTTAGAATCTTAAAAAGAATTTCGGGAGTAGTTTTCATAGGAGTTTTTGAACGAATTCTAGACAGATTTTCAAGCAAATCATTAAACAAATCGCTGAAGGAAACTCACCTGTTTTCTTCAGAGTTTATTGCTTAAATAGTATCCATCGGAATAGTTCGGGTAATCGATACCTGCTCATTTTACTCGAAATTGTTAATATTCTATCGTAATTTGCAGCTTTCTGTAGGATTTTCGTTGAAATTTCAACTTCATCACCGCTAGTAGCAACCTTTGGAGCTAACTAGAGTAGTTGTCGAACTTGTAGTAAATACTTCTTTTGTTCGTATCGATTGCATTGTTTGTAGTACGTCCGTCTTGGCTAATTTATTTCGGTTTCTAGTGAATACTATCCTAGGTAGTAACGAGTCTAAACAGACAGTGGAAACTCTCGAAAGAGTACTTTGACGAGAATGGAGGTACCTTTTGTCCTTTTAAAATGGCCTAGACCTGATTGATTCATACAGCGCGGTTTCGATAGTGCTTGACAAGGACAGAGTAGCATAAAGCTTCATTGTAAACTCGAGTTATAACCTTTACCATTTACTGATAATGCCCCACGGTTCATTCAGCATTCCAGCCCATCGTTTGGTACTATCGGCATCCTCGGCCTATTTCAGCGCAATGTTCACCGGACATCTACGGGAGAGTCAACAGGAAGAAATCACCCTACAGGAAGTGTCAGGTGAAGCGCTGCAGCTGCTCATCCAGTATTGCTACACAGGCACCATAGAACTTCGGGAAGACACAGTCGAAACTCTGCTCGCAACCGCCTGTCTACTTCAGCTCAGTACAATCGTCAATGCGTGCTGCACATTTCTGGCCCGCCAGCTGCACCCGTCCAACTGCTTGGGATTCTCGCTGTTTGCCGAACAGCAGGGATGTACCGCACTACTCAAAATTGCATCGGCCTACACCTGTCAGCACTTCATGCAGGTGTGGAAGAATCAGGAATTCTTCCAGCTGGATTCAATGCAACTTTCAACGCTGCTGAAAAGCGACGACCTGAATGTTCCTAACGAGCAAGAAGTGTTCCACGCACTGATGGCCTGGATTCAGTTCGAGCCGGAAACCCGAAAGCAGTACATACCGGAACTGTTGGCACTGATACGGCTGCCACTTCTGCAACCATCGGTAATTTGTCGGAATTGCTGGGAAACCTGGGCCTTCACTTGTGATTTGTTTCGTTTCAGTTCATAGTCGATCACGTGGAAGCTCTCTGCGGTGCTAACGAGTGCCAACAGTTGGTGATGGAGGCGTTCAAATGGCATCTCATACCCGGAAGAAGATCGCAAATATCAACGCAACGAACCCGACCGAGGAAGTCAACCATCGGTAAACTGCTCGCCGTAGGGGGAATGGACGGCCACAAAGGGGCCATTAGGTATGTGCGGGGTTGATATATCGATAGTATCGTCTGTTTTCGAGGGTTTTCAAGTTTGCAACATATTTTGAATGTGTCATTTGACTTTTTGAAGGGATATTAACTAAGTTAAAGTAATAGTCAAAAACAAATCAGTACTGATCAAGATTTCGATCGTTCAACAATTACAGCATAGAAAGCTACGAGCCGCGCTTGGACAAGTGGACTTTATTGAAGAATATGCCTGCCAGACGACTCCAGTTCGGCGTTGCCGTAATGGATGATAAGCTGATCATTGTGGGCGGCAGGGATGGTCTGAAGACGCTGAACACCGTGGAGTGTTTCGACCTGACAACGATGACCTGGGGCTCGATCGTGCCACCAATGGGTACTCCTAGGTGAGTTGATTGTTTCCGTTATTGGAGCTAATGCTAAGCCGGGATGTTTGGTACATGTTTGCAGACACGGTCTAGGAGTTGCATTCCTAGAAGGGCCGCTGTACGCGGTCGGTGGTCACGACGGGTGGAGTTATCTCGCTACCGTCGAACGATGGGATCCTGCTGCCCGCACGTGGAGCTACGTAGCGCCAATGTCCTCTATGCGATCCACTGCCGGAGTTGCGGTTCTGAATTCTAGATTGTTTGTGATTGGTTCGTTGTTTCGGGGTGATATTTTTGAACGTTGATTTGAATAACGCGGAGTCTATTTGTAGGAGGCAGAGATGGTAGCGTTTGCCATCGGACAGTCGAATGTTACGATCCGCATACGAATAAGTGGACCCTGCGTGCTCCGATGAACAAGCGTAGAGGAGGGGTAGGGGTAAGTACTGTGTTGAAAAGTTTAGCCTTTTATGTGTGAATATTTTTAGTAAATGGATATTGATCATTTTTGGACCTCGCGATGTTAAACATTGTACAAAACTTTTAACTAGTACTTTCAACAGTTCAACAGTTCAATAAAAAATCATAAACATACTTTGGCAGTTCTATGTTTCTGATAAACTTTAACAAAAACTCTGAAACTGCAGATTGATGTAGATAAAATTGTTAGATTATTTAAGAGTATCCAGATTACTCCATGTTCGAAATTTCATTTTAGGGGATTTGGATTTGTTTTAAAAATGCGTTCGAAAACATTATTTCGGGGTGGCGTTTGATCTAAAATGATCCTCTGGAATACTTCCATGATCCTTCCGGAATGTTTCCATGACTTTTCTGCAATGTTTCAATAATGTTCTAAGAAGATTTCAAAATCCTTTTGTTCAAAATCCTTTTGGTTGCAGACAATATTTGGAAAGATTACAGAATCGATTTCAATGCTACACATATCCTTCTGGAATGCTTTCGTATGCTTTATACAATGCTTCCAGAATCGTTCGAGAATGCTTCCCAAAAAGTTATTCCGCAAAGCTTCAATCATTTGGGCATCATTCTGAAAACTACCGGAATCATCCGGAGATATTTTTTGAATTGTTCTGAGAAGTACTTATCAAATCATTCTTTCTACATGTTTGCCAGGGCAGCTAGTATTGACTTTGACATAACTGATTTCCTAGATCTTTCATTGTAACATATCTTACAAATCGCACAATAATGAACACACTTTTAGGTTGGTGTCCTGAACGGGTATCTGTATGCTTTGGGTGGACATGACTGCCCTGCCAGTAATCCAGCTGTCTGCCGAACCGAAACAGTGGAAAGATACGATCCCACCACGGATACTTGGACTCTGGTGAGTTGCCACAAGGCATGCATCTTTTCGCCGATAAACTGAATCTCCTTTTTGTTGTAGATCGCTTCGCTCAGTGTTGGACGCGATGCCATCGGAGTAAGTGTACTCGGTGATTGGCTTATCGCCGTTGGTGGCTACGATGGAAACCAGTATTTGAAGACAGTTGAACAGTACGACACGGAAAGCAACGAATGGCAACAGATCGCGCCTGTCAATTACAGTCGGGCCGGGGCCTGCGTGGTGGCAATTCCTAACAACTTTTCGCCCGCCAGTGGGACCAGTGCAGTCGCAACTAGTGGCCCTTCAGTGGCCTCGATAGCTGGAGCATTGGTGTCATCATCCTCCTCGACGAATACTACGGTTTAGTACAAGAGTTCCACTTCAGCACTGATTTCTAGTGATGCTTCTCTATTCCTAAGGGCGTCCATCATCAATCGGACGCTACAAATAATACAGCATCTCGCGTGTTCGTGTGTTTACTACTATCCCTTTTACTGTTAAGTATTGTTAGTGTCTGATCGAAGAACAAAGTTGCTACAAGGCGCAACTGACAGGATACCATCCATCAGGCAAACAATCTGAAATGTTCAGGCCTACGAATGCAAAATCAAACGAAACTATATATTTTTCATACAGTAGTGATAACCCCGTTATACACACAAAATACCGGCACATGCCGTGCCCTGTAAGACATGGAAACCGCACAATCACCAATCTCTGTCCGTAATAGCATGCACAAGCACCACTATCTAACACCATAGAATGAAAGTTCTTTTACCCAAAAAACAAACGCTCTAATCGAATGCCGCTACATATAGTGTTCTAGTGTGTAAGACAAAGCTCAGTATGCCTTGAGAAGCGAACGATTCTCAAATGGGGATCCGTGATTTTGGATCCAAGTAACCATTATACATTAAAGCGTGGCATTTTGTTTGAATTCTTGTATTCAGCATATAATGTTTATCTTATGATGCCTCTTAGCTATATACACTGGCAAGTATGGGAAACACTCACCCAATTATTGCCTTTGTCTCCACTCATTTCCACGCATAAATAGTTGCGAGTTTGTATCTCTCCTAGAAGGGTTAATGTCATAATGTCCTATTAGAAGCTGCAAGACGTATCTTTACCTCGCGGTTAACATCATTTCATTATTACACGTCATTAGAATTACATTTCACACTATTTACCAGCGATCATGCTCTTCGTATTGTTGGTGTTGATTGTGAGATCAATTCTTGATGTCTCCCTTTTGAATGGCACGAATTCTCGTTCTCGAAACCTAGGAGCATGTGAAGCCATCTGACAATACCGCTTCTTTGTACAGCAGCTCCTTTGAAAGCAATATTGATAGACAAATTAAAAAGCGCATCGCCCTGTTACAAATCATATTAAGATTATGAATGACAACGGAATCTTACCCGTACCCCGTACACTTGATTTTGAACGACCAAGCGTTGCACGAATCAGCCTAAGCTGTTTCGTTGGAAAATCATGTTTTTCCATAATTTGCTATAACTAACTAGTTTTTTTTTTGACTAGAATCTGCGCAGCTTTGAAATCAATACCTCTGGAATAACTATTTGTTTTTAAATGATTGAAATTTATTCAGTCAGTCTAGTGTTTTCTTGTCTTCATCCAGCCTCGGATTTATTTATAAACAGTATACTTCATTTATGCTCGTATAGGTCTTACAGACAAATTATTAAGCAGATTTTTGACATATTCTAATGTTGATGGTTACTTGGTACACCCTGGCATTCACGGGTCCCACAAAAACAAAGAAGAACCGTTACTATCACAACTCTTGTGCCCATGTGTTCGTCCTTATGTTATTCTCTCGTTTCATTTCTTCTTACAGAACAGGGGAGCGGGTTCCTCTCGTAGCGGCAACTATTACTATAGGCGACAGTTTAGGATCTTTGATTATTACGTTTAGAACGCAAAGCTGCCCATCCAAGTGAAGATATCGAACTACACACACACACCCACGTTACTGTACTGATAATGCGATAGGTTAGGTCAGAACCCAAATCGAATCCTACATCCATACCGCAATGAAGACGATTTTCTTTCCTGTGATTATTTTTTATTATACTTTAGAAACTAGGTCCACATTTATCCACATTTATACAAACCCGCCAAACAGGCTTTCCAGTGAAACGCAAGCCAACCCTCGCGATTCGCGATCCCCACCGGAAGTGGTACGATACGAACTCGTTTCCTCCCGCCCTTCTGAGATTAGTTAGCAAGTTTGACGATGTGATTCGAGATGGTCTTTCGCCCATGCCCAAAGATTCGTAGCCAAAATAAGACAAACGAAGGGAGAGACACGAAATTGAGGGGAAATCACGGATCCGGTGGGAAATCGCCTCGAGGATACATCTAAGTTACTTTATCTGTGATCGGCTAAATCAATTAAAACTAAAAATGTATGTACTTCGTAGCCCCGAGGAGGCAGGGACGTTAGGTACTTTTGATCAGTTTGATTTTCTCTCGATGTATACTCCTGAGTGGCTGTTAGGTTAAGAATCATAGAGGTGAGTTGTGAGCAAATTTCCGCCTAAACAGGAAAACGCTTCCGTGTGTGACAGATCTTTTACTGTGTTAAGCAAATTACATTCTAAGTAGGAAACTGACGAGCATTTAAGCTTGTAGAGCAAAAACGAAAGACGAGTGTAGATAGGCACGTAAGAAACGCTTGAAAATAGTGAAAAAAAGGCACCCATGTAAAAACCAGTCGTAAATCTGATGTCAGGCTATAGCACAAGAGAAAGTGGTACTAATTTTGATACTATTTATACTCAATACTATTACACTGAAGATCAATTAATAAATCATATTTTAGTACTAAATGGCACTCTTTTGATTTTATTTGCGTTTTCGCTAGCAGGTAAGTGGCTTTTCATATAATGAGATTTAAAAAAAAACACGTTGTACCATTTAAAACGTACATACGACCAATCCCTAGGTACCGTCAATTTATGTTTTCTGATTCGTGTCATTCTCTCTACATTCTACTACGTGTTTTTTTATCTGTATTAACGAGATTTTTAGCCCTAGGCTAGTTGATCTCGGGACCCACGCTGCACTTCCCTTCCGTAGGAAGAACCCACATTTTGTGACTTTGTCGGGAGTGGGATTCGATCCAAGGTTCTCGGCGTGATAGTCAAGTGTTCTAACCGTCACACCAGGTCCGCTCCCAACGTGTTTCTTCATCTCTATTTTCTTTTTCTTTTCTACATAGGGTGACGTCGCACAGTGGGGAAAAACCGACCCAAAAAGGCACCTAATTATTGCGGCTGATTGCGATCTTTGAAGTCCATCTTTTCCGAATGGAAAAATGTCAAGGAATCGATTGGTGATAGTTTCATTCGCCGGAATTGAGTGTAAGTGTTCATTTTGCCCCATTTTCCCCTAAAAAACACTGTTTTTCTGAGTTAAATAATGGTGTCAACTGATTGCGGCTTACCAACCAATTTTTTATTGATGTAGAATTGACAGGTGCATTTTATGGGGCATACCTCGATCTGTGTCTTTGACTGGAAGTGCTCATTTTGCCTCATTTTCCCTTAAAAATACCGTTTTTCTGAATTAAAAAATAGTTTCAACTCATTGCGGCTAACACACTTAAATTAAATCGCCGACCTCAGCAAACGGATTGCCGAGAATCCAACAGCCGAGAATCCGGTAACAATTTTCACTGAATCTCGGTAAAAGTTTTACCGAGATGTCGTTAAAACTTTGCCGAGATCTCGGTAAACCAACTTTTTACCGAGATCTCGGTAAAGTTCACCGAGACTCGGTAATGGTTTACCGAAATCTCGGTAAAATTTTTACCGAGAAGCAGTAAATATTTTACCGAGATATCAGCTGTTGGATTCTCGGTAAACCGTTTACCGAGATCAATTTCTGAATTTAAGTGTGAACCAACCATTTTTTTCTTGATGTAGAATTGACAGGTGCATTCTATGGAACACACCTTGATTTGTGTCATTGACTGAATATGCCCATTTTGCCTTATGTTCCCCTAAAATACTGTTTATCTGAATTAAAAAATAGTTTCAACTGATTGCGGCCAACCAATCATTTTTTACCTGATGTAGAACTAACCGGCGCATATTTTGGGGTGCACCTCGATATTTGTCATTGGCTGGAAGTGCCCATTTTGCCTCATTTTCCCCTAAAATACTGTTTTTCTGAATTAAAAATTGGTATCAACTGATTGCTGCTTACCTACCGTTTTATTCTTGATGTAGAATTGACAGGTACATTCCATGAGTCTCACCTCGATTCGTGTCATTGACTGGAAGTACCCATTTTGTCTAATTTTCCCCTAAAACTACTATTTTTCTGAATTAAACAATTGTATCAACTGATTGCGGCTAACCAATCAATTTTCACTTGATGTAGAATTAACCGGCGCATACTTTATGGTGCACCTCGTTCTGTGTCTGGGTGGTGGTGTCCATTTTGTTCCATTTTCCCTTAAACTATGGATTTTCTGGATTTAAACATAGTTTCAATTGATTGCAGCTAACCAATAAAGTTTTCCTGATGCAGAATCGACCTATGCATACTATGTGGATACACCTCGCGCTATGCGTTAGTCTGAAATTGCCCGTTTCGCCCCATTTTCCCCTTAAAAGTTCCAACTAATTGCGGTTAACCAAGCAATTTTTTTCCCAATGTGAAATTAATCGATGCATTATATGAGGCACAACTTGTTCTGAGTCATTGACTAGAAGTGCACATTGTCCCCCCTAAAACACCGTTTTTCTCGTTTGAGAAACAATTTCAACTAATTTAAGCTAACAAAACAAGTTTTTCCTCATGTAGAATTGATCAGTGCATATTGTCTGACAAACTTGGTGTCAATGACTGGAAGTGGTCATTTTGTCCTATTTACCCCTAAAACACTGTTTTAGTTAGTTTGAACAATTTTTAACCTAGAAAAACAGTATTTCAGGGGAAAAAGGGGCGAAACGGGCAATTTCAGACTAACGCATAGCGCGAGGTGTATCCCATAATATGCATCGGTCGATTCCACATCAGGAAAAAAATATTAATTAGCTGCATTCAATTGAAACTATGTTTAAATCCAGAAAATCCATAGTTTTTTTAGGAAAATGTAGCAAAATAGGTACCACCACCCAGACACAGAACGAGGTGTGCCACAAAATATGCGCCGATTTATTCTACATCAAGTAAAAATTGATTGGTTAGCCGCAATCAGTTAAAACTATTTTTTAATCCAGGAAAACAGTATTTATAGGGGAAAATGGGGCAAAATGAGCACTTCCAGTCAATGACACGGGTCGAGGTGTGCCTCATAAAATGTACCTGTCAATTCTACATCAAGAAAAATATGGTAGGTAAGCCGCAATCAGTTGAATCTAATTTTTAATTCAGAAAAACAGTATTTTTAGGGGAAAATGAGACAAAATGGGCAGCTCTAGTAAATGACATAGATCGAGGTGCATTCCAAAGAATGTGCCGGCTAATTCTACATCAGGTAAAAATTGGTTGGTTGGCCGCAATCAGTTGAAACAATTTTTAATTCAGAAAAACAGTATTTTAGGGGAAAATGAGGTAAAATGGGCACTTTCAGTCAATGACACAAATCGAGGTGTGTCCCATAGAATGCACCTGTCAATTCTACATCAAGAAAAAAAATGGTTGGTTAGCCGCAATCAGTTGAAACTATTTTTTAATCCAGAAAAACAGTATTTTTAGGGGAAAATGAGGCAAAATGGGCACTTCCAGTCAAAGATACAGATCGAGGTATGCCCCATGAAATGCACCTGTCAATTCTACATCAATATAAAATTGGTTGGTAAGCCGCAATCAGTTGAAACCATTATTTAACTCAGAAAAACAGTGTTTTTTAGGGGAAAATGGGGCAAAATGAACACTTACACTCAATTCCGGTGAATGAAACTATCACCAATCGATTCCTTGACATTTTTCCATTCGGAAAAGATGGACTTCAAAGATCGCAATCAGCCGCAATAATTAGGTGCCTTTTTGGGTCGTTTTTTCCCCACTGTGCGTCGGGTATAATCGACAGTCATCGCTAAAACCAGTAACGGGTTGAAAAAAAACGCCGATTTTCATACAAAATGGCCAAGTTTGTGATAATGTAACTATGGACACAGAACGCGGAACTACAAATATGCTGAATTTTAAAATCATTCAGAAGTTTCAGCGATTCCATCATAAATCTCTTCTGAGATTCCTTTAAAAAATCCTCTAGGGATTTTACCAAACATTCTCCGTGAATTTCTCCTAGAATATCTTTAGATGTTCCTCCAGTGATTGTTCCAGGAATTCATCCAGAAACTACTTCAGGAACGCCTCCTAGAATTCCTCCTTCAGAATTTATCCAGAAATTCATCCAGAAATTTGTCCAGGTACTCCACCAGAGATTCCTACAGGAATTCCTCCAGACACTCCTCCAGGCATTGCTTCTGGAATTCCGTTAGGCTTTCCTTCAGTAATTCCTCCAGGCATTACTTCAGAAACTCCTCCCGAAATTCTTTCAGGAGTTCTTCTAGGAATTCCTGTGGGAATTCTTCTAGAGATTCCTCCAGTAGTTCTTCCAAGGATTGCTTCAGAAATCCAGAAAGAAATTCATCAAGGAATTTATCCAGGGATTCCTTCCAAAATTTCTCTAGGGATTTTTCACGAAATCCTCCAGGGATTCACCCTAGAATTCCTCTAGGGATTCCTCGAACACCTGTGGGGTTTATCTGCAGCTCCATATCTACGCACCCGAACGGATTCTTCGCGAACGTAACTTCCTGATGCTGGAACAGAGGAACTCATTGTATGGCGAACATGATCCTATCCGATTTATGACGACTAAGTTCAACGAAGTGTATGCAGTCTTTGACTTCAATGTTTCGTCGACCACTTTCAAGAACCGCTTGAGGGATTGGTTTCGATAAGCGGCAGACGAGAACCCACCGGTACAAGGATCACTCCCAATGGAAAAATATTCAAATTGACTTTTTTTACGTAATTGACACTGTTTGTAAATTGTATTGTATTTTGTAATTTTATACGTGTAATTTGTTGTGTATGCTTGTTTTGTAAACAGATATAGGGTTTTTACGCCGATTTGAGTAAGTTTTGAGAACAATTCACTCAAATCGGCTTTTCCCTGTCCCTTATATTCATTAAGACCAGCTAGGTCAGATGAATGAATAAATAAATAAATAAATAAATAAACTCCTCCAGCAAATCCTTCAGGGAAGCCTTCAGAAATTCCTTCATGAATTCTTCCAGGTATTTCTCTAGAAATTCTTTCAGAAATTCAGGGATTCCTCCAAAAATATCTCGAGATATTCCTCCAGTAATCTATCCACACATTCTCGTCGAAGGCATTCCTCTATGAATACTACCAGAAGTTTCTCCAGGGATCTCTCCAAGAATTCCTCCAGGGATTCCTCACAGAATCCCATTGAGAAGTTCTGCAGGAGTTCATCCAGCGGTTTTTTCAGAGATTCCTTAAAACATTGATCCAGGAATTTCTCCAGTGATTTCTCTTGGAATTCTATCATGGATTTCTTCAGAAATTACTCTAGGAATACACCTATATATAGAATTTCTCTATGAATTCCTCCAGGAATTGGCTTCTTTAGCAGTGTTTAGATAATTCCATTTTCAGAATCTGCATGCAAAACTGAGTCGAAATCCAAATTTTCATGAATTTTGGTGCCCGGGAACCTATTAAAAAATCAGTTTGTAGTTTGTATGGGAGCGATTTGTCGAATCACTCCTCGTCGCATTTTGTACTGGATGGAGCTGTCAAGCAGTTGGCCAGCTGTCAAAAGATGATTTCGAAAAATCTCTTCGAAATCGATTTGAGGCACCAAAATGAAGTTCTAAAAATCTGAAAAAAATCATGGTGGCTCAGAAAAGGGTGCTCTTTCGTATAAAATTGAAAAATCGATACATTTTTCTTAATTTAAAAACCCAATTGGTCCAGATATTGCTCCTGGAATCCAGGGATTCATCTAGGAATTCCTCAAGGCATTCCATCAGCAACTTCTCCAGGCGTTCCTCCAGGAATTCATCCAGAAATGATTCCAGGAGCTCCTTCAAGAATTTATCCAGGAATTCCAACAGAAATCTTTCCAGGAAATCCTCCGGGAATTCTTCCAGAAATTCATGCGGGTATTTTTCCAGAAATTTCTCCAGAAATTCCGCCAGAGATTCCTCCAGGAATTTTTCCAGAGATGCCTCAAAGGATTCCTTCAGGAATTCCTCCAGGAATACTACCAGAAGTTCCTCCAGGGATTCCTCCAAGAATTCATCTAGGGGTTTCTTCAGAAATATCTCCAGGGATTCCTCACAGAATTCCACTGGGTAATTCTGCAGGAGTACACCCAGATTACTCTAGAAAGTTTTCCAGAGATTCCTTAAAACATTTATCCAGGAATTTCTCCAGAGATTTCTCTTAAAATTCTATCATGGATTTCTTCAAATTTTTTTCCAGAGATTCCTCCACGAATCTAGGGTTTCGTCTAGTAATCCCTAGCAACTTCTCCAGGCGTTCCTCCAGGAATTCACCCAGAAATGTTTCCAGGAGCTCCTTCAAGAATTTATCCAGGAATTCCAACAGAAATCTTTTCAGGAATCCCTCTAGGAAATCCCCCAAGAATTCTCCTGGAATTCTTATTCATCCAGATATTTTCCAGACATTTCTCCAGAAATTCCGACAGAGATTCGTATAGGAATTCTTCCAAAGATGCCTCAAAGGATTAAGGAATTTCTTCAGCCGTAGCTGCAGGTATTCCTCCAGAAATTCCTCAAGGGATTTTGTTCAGGTTTTTTTTTTCAGATATTCCTCCAAGAATTTCTCTAGAGATTTCTCAAGCAATCCATCCAGGGATTCCTCCATGTATTTTTCTATGAATTCCTCCGAGGATTCCTCCTTGAATTCCCCTACGGATTCCTACAGAAATTCCTTTCTTCCAGAGATTCTTCCAAGAATTCTTTTATAAATTCCTCCAACAATTTCCCCAACGATTCCGCCAGGAATTTGTCCAGGAATTTCTACAGGGATTCCTCCAGTGATTCATCTGCTAATTCCTCCAGAGATTCCTCTGAGTATTCTTTAGGGAATTTCTCCAAGGATTTCTTCAGAAATTCCTCCAGCAGCTCCTACAGAAATTTTTTCAGAAATTCCTCATGCATTCCTCCAAGAATTACTCCTGGGATTCTTCCAGGAATTCTTCAAGTGATACCGCCAGGGTTTTCTCCAGGGTTTCGTCCAGGAATCCCTGCAGGGATTTTTCCAGAAGGTGTTTCTTTAGAAACTCCTTCGGGGATTCTTCCAAAAAAATGTCTAGGCATTCATTCAGAAGTTTCCCCGGGAATGCCTTGAGGGTTTCCTTCAACATTTGTGTTAGAAATTTTGCAAGGATTCCTTCAGGAACTTCGTGTCGCGTCGACAATGTGTACAAAATACACATTGAAGCCGATTGAACAATGCAGGAATTTCGGATAATTCTGTTCATTTAAAGACAATTTTTTTTTTGAGGGGCGAGATATCAGAACTTGTATAGTCTATTGGATGATTTTCAGAAATACACTAAAAACATTCATTATTCATGCAGCCTGTTGTGGTATGTGTTAAGTGTATACTACTACTCTATTGCCCCATGAAGTGAGAGAATAATACCGCAAAGAAATGGCCTGCCAACTAAGTGGTAGTTAAAACCTAAATGCCAACTACTGATACTGAAACACCCTCCGCTACGAACTAAAGATGTATAACATGTATATAGTAATATATAATTCGATATCAGAACTAGAAACTTAACGTTACCTACGCAATAGTAAAAGTACAAAAATCGTTCGAAAAATTTAGGTATACGGTTGTCTAGTACAGATAATTTTACGCCGCTAAAAATAACCAATATTTAGAACATGTGGGCTCTATGATCTTTTGATTTTTGCCAAATAGGTGCGATTCACTCTATGCTATCCACTTGATCCAACCGATAACAATGACAGTCTTACCCGCATAGTTGGAACCCTCCCAAATAATGAACTCCCCGTTTCCAACCGTGTGATTCAACGTTCCCTTGTGGATTAAATGCACGGAAACTCGTCGATGTGCTCCTTTATGGGGCTTCCCGGCAATAATGTACGAACAGATGTAACACTTTCCCCCCTACTAGAGTCCTAGCACCGCTTGGTTAGATGTTTCTCGATCGCTGGCGGAATATTGTCGGCAGTCTTCGAGTTGATGTTCGTTCCGAGCAGTTCCGGGCAGGGTCGAATGCCGTCCTGGATGTCCTTGGCCTTCTTCAGCAGATCATAGCAGATGCGTTCGCTGACCACCGAATCTTGCCTGTGGGAGTTGAATAGTATATTAGTTTTGTTTGCTATCCAGCAATGCTACGAAGTTTGACTATCAATAAAATTTCAATCATGACAATATTTGCCTAACACTTACTTGTATTCTTCATGGCCGGTTACTTCCTTCCGTATCCAGGACGCCGTAGTCATAAGCTCCCCGGACGCACGTTTCTGAATGAGCCGAAGGTACTGCTGGATGGTGCAATGAGTATCGGCATCCACGTCCATCGAGCCCAGATAGCTATTGATCAGAGGAACCAGCCCCGGAAAATGCCCCTTGCCGTTGATGATCTGATCGATGGTCATCAGTTCGTACTCGTCGTCCATACCGTTATCATCAGTCATCGCATCGTGTTCGTTGTCGTGATTGTTCATCTCTGAGTGGGACTGATCAGCTCCGATGTTGTTCGTCTGTGCTCCGGGGGGTCCGGTAATGTTCTTCTTGAACCAGAATTTCTCCGTCAAGACGGCACCCCGTTTCTGCGAAGTCTGCATGTTCTCGTCCACCTTGCTGATCGGAATCAGGAAATCCAGCTGGTAGGACAAGATCACCCTGGTGAGCAATACCACAAAGCATACGATCGCCGCATTCTCGAAATCGGTCAACTGAGCTTCGCATGGTCGGAACTCCACGCGCCACCCGATGGGGGAGTTAGGTGGTGGAGGTTTGAAGCGCATCGTTTGCCAGTTGGTCGATTGAATGTTTTCGAAATGATCGGTATCCTGTTCGTCGTTCTGATGAACCTTCTCGCTGAACAACGAAACCGAATCCCGAATGAAGAGATGGGCAATGTGCTGAGCCAGAAGGTGATCGATGTCTCCTTCGCGCAGTCTATTGTACAATTTTTCATCCAACACTAAAGGCACGTCGTTGTACCTAGAATAATAAACAGTTTATTAACACTTGATGTCACCATGAAGAACCATCAGCATTACTTACTTTTCTCCAGCCGGGGAAAGATAGGAATCGATGGAATCGTAACGGGACTTGTAGATGCGGAAACGATCATTCTTCAAAGGAACTTCTCCCCGTTCTTCTTTCGTTCGACAGTCCACAGAAGCGGAGATAACGTTCCAGCGGCAGTCGACATCGGTCAAGTATCCCCGATAGGCTGGACTGGCGGCAGTCAAGGCCAGCATGATCGGACACATCGGAGTCAGTTGATCGTACAGTGTACGTGCTTCGGCAATGTTACACGCTTGGAACGTCAACTGCAGACAGCAACAACCCATACCGAAGCCCATAGCGTCCATGTGGACGTAGTCGGGTTTATCCGGTAGGCTTCCTGCCACCGGAATCACCGTGTTCTTGTCCCGGAACACCGGTAAATTGATGGATACCTTTTCCCCTCGCCGCTGTCGGATGTTGCGTGTGAGCGTCTTGAAGCGCGGGTGTCCTGGGTAGATAGCTTCATCTGGGAAGTACAGCGAACGCGCAGCGCAGCTTTCGTCTTCGGGCGTTGGCTTTGCCGGCGGATATGTGAAGTTGAAGGCGCCTAGTCGTGGAAAGTTGGTGATCGACATGACGTGTTCACCTGGCGGCAACATTTCGGCCACTTCCAAGCGGCGGTAGCGCATGTTAGCCTCAACGACGTTGAAATGTGCCAGCAGTCCGCCATAGGGTTTGCCGGGTGTTCCTTCGATCATGTACGCGCCGTATTCCGGACGCCATAGCGATTTTACCCCTGGAAATGAAAGATTCGGGGATATTAGTTAACGAATAGTAATAAAAATTACAGAAAATCTCTAAATACTGCAACTGCTTCACAAGCATATTTCAGGGACTTCTCTAGGATTTTCAGCAGGAAATTGCCGAAGAACAAGTCATATGATGTGTTGGAATCTGTTACACCTTTCCAGGCATTCGGAAATATTTCTTTTTTACTAGCACAACTACAAATTCTTTGAAAATTTGTTTCGCGGCGCACCCGTTTGGAAAACCATGCTTAGAGTAACACTGTTAGTGAGTTTCTGGTGGCCAGGTTGCTGACCGTACCGTTAGAAATGTATCCTTCTTTAATTCAAGGGCTGTTCTTGCGAGTTGCACCGTTATTTATTGACGGTCTTACTGCTAACTCCGTAGGAGGTGAGTTCTTCTTTTTTATAGGCTGTCCTTTTAAATAACACTTGCTGATAATCAAACTAATATCTACGTTAGAGATTCTCAGGGGAATTCTTTTAAGAAAAGTTTGTTTATTTTTAAGTTGTACACTGAAGTTTTTTTTACGACGGTAATGGTACCGCGTAAAAAAAAACCGTCGTAAAAAAACCGCATTATTTCAAAAAACGTCGTAAAAAAAGTTAAAAAAATCAAGTTACGTTGGATGTCATCCTGACTATTTTGCGCGTGTTTTTGAAACAACTCGGTTTTTTTACGACGGGTTTTGAAATAACGCGGTTTTTTACGACGTTTTTTGAAATAACGCGGTTTTTTTACGACGGTAATGGTACCGCGTAAAAAGAACCGCGTAAAAAAACCGCGTAAAAAAAACTTCAGTGTACCGTCGTTGGGGGTGAGAATGGGTCAAAAAAGGATACTCAAAGATTGTTTGTTAAATAACAAATGCAATTAAAGTCGTAATAACTTTTTATTTGGTATAAATACTCTTCTATGTGGTAATAATAGTTTGGCAAGAAAGTATCACATTATATGAATTGCTTACTAAACTACAAATGATTGAAAATTGACCCAATCTCACCCCTTAGAGGGGGTGAGAATGGGTCAAAGTATTCGAAATAGCCTATCTAAGAATATAAGTTTATTTTATTGATCATATCTAGTAAACCTACTTAAAATACAATGTAACCATGACGAAAAAAAAACTTTGGTAATTTTAAGAAATGATTAATCCATCTAAAAGGGCTAATACAACCAAAAAAATGGTTTAAATTTTGATAAAATAACGTTTGTATGTTGTATCGCCATTTTTAGCTACCACAATCATCCTCATTTGAAATTTCAACATCCATGAGAGGAGGGGGGATTACAATGAGCGAGGGGCGCATTGAAAGACTGATTGAAAAAAAAAACATGCCAATCTCGTATGCCGCAATTTGACGTTCGTTCGCTTTCCGACATTGTGCTATGCTACCGGTTTTATAGCCCCGGTATTTCCTGAATCCCACTACCGTCTGGTAGTTTTCCTAAAATTTCAAAAATGAATGAAGAAGATGAACGCTATTAACAGCTATTAACTTTATTTTGTGAGCTTACGATATTGCAGTACACTGAAGATTGGCTGATGAATAGAGGAGCTGTCCAAACGCATGGGTTTGTTGTTATAAATGATATTAGGCACTAATCGTATGAACATACTCGCTTGAAGTCTTCGACATATTTTCGAAAAAAAAAGTGCTTTTATGAAGATACCGTAAACATGGTACCACTCTAACGTCAAATGGTTACTGAATAACAAGTTGTATTTTTAGTTAAGGTTATGTACACTCAATAACTTGCTTGACCCAATCTCACCCCCATTCTTAATATTTAGACATGGGGTCGAAAATATTGAATTTTTAAATAAAAAGAGCAATGACAGCCCGCGTTTTTCGTTGCATCTACTAGGCAATACGTACAGCTAACCACTTATAAGAAAATTTATGGTTAGGTACTTGTGTGAAACATTACGGGGGAGAATTTTTTTCAGAGTGATTTTCTAGTAGTTTCATCATATAAGTTTAGCCACAAATTTAACAAAAAACCATTATTGCTAAACATCTTATTCTTCATCATGACGTGTAAAAACACTTCCTCTTTGAAATAATATAAAGTTTTCAATATAAATTAGCGATAGTTGATGAACTATTTCAAATTTTATGTTTCTCCGTTTTGACCCAATCTCACCCCCCAGACCAATTGTCACCCCCATCGACGGTACTTATAACGTATTATTCTGGGATGTTTTGTTTTTCTAACAAAAGACAGATTTTTTAGGCTTATTATCCGATTGGTCTAACATTCAATTAGCCCAATGTTTATTCGGCCTAATGTCCATCTAGCATAATGTCCCTCTACCTTATGAATCAGCATCATGATTCTGCTTCTCAGCTTCCAAACCTCCACCCTTGTTGATCAAAAGCATTCTACGCTGTTATTTTTAATCAGAAACTTTTCCTTCTTTTGATCAAAGTGCATTATACTTTTTTGTGTTGAAAGTTCAACGATTGGTTTTCGGCGAGAACGAATCGATGAACTGCGACAATGATTTTTCATAAGGGCCTAACTGACTTGATCGATTTCTCTTCATCGGCTCTCTCTTTCGCTAATAGCTTGATCAAAACAAACAAAATCATTATTCTTTTTGTTTCTATAGCAAAACGTAGGCGTTTTATTCGCATTTCAACCAAAAAATCTTTGGAAAACTCAATATACATTTTGTAATAACACAAAGAGAGGATCGATGAAGAGAATTCGAAAATGCCAGTTAGGCCCTAATGAAAAATCAGTGTCGAATTATACTTTTTTGGCATAATAACTGTAAAATTAATATTATCACAAATTTTTCCGTCTTTCATATATCAAGCAAACGACGTATCTAACATATATATTTTCAAAACGACGTATCTAACTTTTTCACTGATCTGAGTAAATTCATGGTCAATGTTGACGACCATGGCACGGTCAAGGCTAGGTATGCTGCGCAATTCAGATCCCATTGTGATCCACTAGCCTCTGCTCAGCAACTCCTATCCCTACCTCCTGGCGGTACCGGCCGGAAACTATGAGCAACCTTAGAGACGATCGGGTAACCAACCCCGATGGGAACTTTGGTCGTAGGCTGACAGGGAAGGGGGGGTTTGCTTCGGTAAACCTGAGTGTCTGTTCTCCAGGAGGAGCGGCTCACAACACCGTCTGATCCCCATGTTAGGGGCGGCTGATCTACGTCAGAGTGCCAGGGAAGGACTCTAAGCTCAACTGTGCACTATGGTCCTCCGGAAAGTAGGGGGTTGGTGTCAGGCCCTATGAGCCAGCTGTAAAAAAAACCATTGTAACGGAAAATCAGCAACAGAATAATACGAACCGAGACCAACGGCAACGACCCCAGCGAACAAAAAGGACTTGCGATTGGAAACTCGGTAGGGGATTCTGGGGTAATACGCACCACTTAAGGAAGATGCGTCCAAATGCATATAAAAAGGCAATAATTTATTGGTTTAATGCATGCATTCATTGCGTATACTTTCATTCTAAGAGAAACCAAACAAAATTTCAGCCTTAATACAGTTCAGCTCTTGAAAATAACGTTTTTTGTAAAGACTAACATTACGGCTTCGTATGTTTATGCGGGGCAGTATCCACCCTTGCTCGGGGTAAAATGCACTACAACAATGGGGCAGGATGCACTCAAACAAAGGGGCAAGACGCACCACAACATTGAGGCAAGATGCACCGTCGAGTTTAGAAATCTTTTTACTTCTTAGACAAAATGCATGTTTTATAAGGTTTTAAGACTAACAATAGCTCAATTTAGTTTGCGATTACTTACAGAGCACTCATAGATATTATTACAGCTTGTTTTCTATAGGTGCGTTTTGCCCCAACCAAAAGAGTGCATATTGCCCCAATCAATAGCAAAAAATAAAATAGTTTAAAACATATAATTTACGTAGATTACTGTTTAAGTTATTTTTCCTCTGCTTAGCATTGCCCTCAATGAACTGAATAAACACAACAGCATTAGATGTTTGGTCGGTTTTCACCATCAAATCATTTGACAAACGATCGGGAAAATTACATCAGAATCGTGCTTTACAATTTTATTCATTTTTCTCACTAATTACGTAACGCAGATATGTAAAATTTTCCAGATGCTCATTTGTTAAGACGTTCTATTAGACTGATAAGGTTTCAAAGCTCTAAAACCGATAATCCCTGAAAAACAAAGGGGGTGCGTTTTGCCTCGACAGTGCGTATTACCCCAGATGCCCCTACGTGGAACTGCCGATCTCTTAACTTCATTGGGAGCACCCGCATACTCGCCGATCTACTGAAGGACCGCGGGTTCGACATCGTAGCGCTGCAGGAGGTGTGTTGGACAGGATCTATGGTGCGAATGTTTAGAGGTAACCATACCATCTAACAGAGCTGCGGCAACACACGCGAGCTGGGAACAGCTTTCATCGTGATGGGTGATATGCAGAGGCGCGTGATCGGTTGGTGGCCGATCGACGAAAGAATGTGCAGGTTGAGGATCAAGGGCCGATTCTTCAACTTCAGCATAATAAACGTGCACAGCCCACACTCCGGAAGTACTGATGATGACAAGGACGCATTTTACGCGCAGCTCGAATGCGAGTACGAGCCACGAAGCCAGGAGGAGGAATTCAGACCGACAATTGGTATGTTCAGCGCCCACCAGCAGACGAACGAAACGGCCTACGACTCATTGATTTCGCCGCCTCCAAAAATATGGCCATACGTAGCACCTTTTTCCAACACAGCCTGCCTTATCGTTACTCCTGGAGATCACCACAGCAGACGGAATCTCAAATCGACCGGACGTTCTGATTGACCGACGACACTTCTCCGACATTATCGACGTCAGGACATATCGTGGCGCCAACATCGACTCCGACCACTATCTGGTGATGGTCAAACTGCGCCCAAAACTCTCCGTCATCAACAATGTACGGTACCAGCGACCGCCACGGTATAACCTAGAGCAACTGAAGCAATCGGATGTCGCCTCAGGATACGCGCAGAATCTCGAGGTCGCGTTGTCAGACGAGGGTGAGTTCGATTAGGCCCCTCTAGAGGACTGCTGGAGTACAGTGAAAGCAGCCATCAACGACGCAGTCGAGAGCACCATCGGGTACGTGGAACGGAATCGACGGAACGAATGGTTCGACGAAGAGTGCAGAACAGTTTTGGAGGAGAAGAACGCAGCGAGGGCGGTAATGCTGCAGCAAGGGACCCGACAGAATGTGGAACGTTACAAACAGAAGCGGAAACAGCAGACCCACCTCTTTCGGGAGAAAAAGTGCCGCCTGGGAGAAGCGGAGTGCAAAGAAATTGAACTGCTGTGCCGTCCCCAAGAAACACGGAAGTTCTACCAGAAGCTCAAAGCGTCCCGCAACGGCTTCGTGCCGCGAGCCAAAATATGAAGGGATAAGGACGGAGGCCTCTTGACGTACGGACGTGAGGTGATCGAAAGGTGGAAGCAGCACTTCGATCAGCACCTGAACGGTGTGGAGAACGTAGGCACGAGAGACCACGGCAACGGAAGAAATGACGACGCCAGTGCAGCGGAGGATGGAAATGAACAACTCCCACTCTGAGGGAAGTTAAGGATGCCATTCACCAGCTCAAAACCAACAAAGCAGCTGGTAAGGATGGTATCGCAGATGAACTCATCAAGATGGGCCCAGAAAAGTTGGCCACCTGTCTGCGTCGGCTGATAGTCAGGATCTGGGAAACCGAACAGCTACCGGAGGAGTGGAAGGAAGGGGTAATTCACAAGACAGGCGACTATTTGGAATGTGAGAACTTCAGAGCGATCACTATTTTGAATGCTGCCTACAAAGTGCTATCCCAGATCATCTTCCGTCGTCTGTCACCTAAAACGAATGAGTTCGTGGAAAGTCATCAAGCCGGCTTCATCGACGGCCGGTCGACAACGGACCAGATTTTCACCGTATGGTAAATCCTCCAGAAATGTCGTGAATACTAGGTCCCAGCACATCACCTGTTCATCGACTTCAAGGCGGCCTACGACAGTATCGATCGCGCAGAGCTATGCAGAATCATGTACGAAAACGGCTTTCCTGGGAAGCTGACTAGACTGATTAAAGCAATGATGGACGGTGTGCAAAGATGCGTAAGGGTTTTAGGTGAACTATCCAGTTCATTCGAATCTCGCCGGGGACTGCGACAAGGTGACCGACTCTCATGCCTACTCTTCAACATCGCTCTGGAAGGTGTGATGCGACGAGCCGGGCTCAACGATTTTCATAAAATCCGGTCAATGTGTGTGCTTTGAGGATGACATGGACATTATTGCCAGAACATTTGGAACGGTGGCAGAGCTGTACATCCGCTTGAAACTCGAAGCAGCAAAGTTAATTTATTATTTATATTTATTAAAGACACTTTACCACTTACACTACCCGCCAATAATATGGAATCGTTGCAATACCCAGTATTGCGGCACCCAAAAAGTTTGGCATCACCCAAAATAAGGAGGAAAAATAGAGTGAACCTAGAACCAATTAGGTTGTGGGTACGAGTTGCATTTTGAAAGAGAATTAGGGGGGCCATAAGTAATTTGTGCCTTAAAGACCTGAAATAATCACATTTTAGGGTGATGCCAAACTTTTTTGGGTGCTGCAATATTCAGTATGAGTGTTGCGTAATGTTACGATAGACGGGGATACTTTCGAGGCGCATCATAAGCGGAAGTCGGGCCTACTACGGGCTCCAGAAGAAACTGCAGTCGAAATAGATTCACCACACACTAAATGCACCATGTACAAAACGCTAATAAGACCGGTGGTCCTAACCATGGACCATGCTCGAGGAGGACCCGCAAGCACTCGGTGTTTTCGAGCGACGCGCGAAAGGACGATCTTCGGCGGTGTGCAGGAGAAAGATGAACCACGAGCTCGCTGCACTTTACGGCCATCCAGCAGGTGGCTAAAGCCGGAAGGATACGGTGGGTAGGGCACGTTGCAAGAATGCCGGACAACAACCCTGCAAAGCTGGTGTTTGATACTGATCCGGTTGACACAAGAAGACGTGGAGCGCAGAGAGCACGATTGGCGGTCCAAGTGGAGCGTGATCAGGCGAGCATTGGGCGCGACAGAGGATGGAGAGCGGTAGCCACAAACTGAGTATTGTGGCGTACTATTGTTGATTATGTCTTGTCTTAAATGTGATGTTGAACAAATTAATTTAATGTATTTTTTTTAGCTAACTGCACTAGTTTTCACGTAAATATGTCTGGTTTGGATGAACTGCGTCGATTTTTTTCAAATGCCATTGATTTTGAAAGGCCTTTTCCCCCTAACTATGATACAAGTTGGCGTGTGTATGGGAATAGTAGTTTACGCAACAAGGTGCAGAATGAAGATTTTTACAGCACAAGTCGTACATTTATCCAACGAGGCTTGCCGAGTTGGAAAATTACGACGAGTGCTGTAAAAATCGAGTTCTGCACCGAGTTGCGTACAACGTTTTATGCAATTTCATAAACTACCGCTTGTGGTTAGTTTTAACAAAACTTTCCCTTCAAACTGCACACTTATTTTCATAGCCTTGTTTAAGAAAATCTGATCATAGCAGGTTATACTGTGTAGTTGCCACAATTTTCAAAACTGCGTCCAGAAAGCATCAAGAAGTTGATAAAACCTGAAAACAGTGCTGTAATGGTTCATTACGCAACGCAAATCAGTGCTGTTATGAACCATTACAGCACTGTTTATTTGGTGCGGGAAACTAGGACTTTTCCTGTCAGATTTGCGTGAGGTAAAACAGCCTATTACGATGAGAAATTGTAAAAAAGTTTATAACAAAAAATGGGCATCGTCAAATTTTTCGCTATTCAAAAATAGAGGCTTTCAGCTTTCATTTGCAGGGTCCCTCAAAAAAATCCACCGAGGGATCCCGAACAACTTTTTCAGAATACTGTTTTTCCCCATAAAAAATGCACGGTTCCAAATTAATCCATATTTCTACTTAACAAACATACCCAATTTTTGTATGAAAAAGTTCCCCCGATGGAATATTTCGATGTTGGGCTTGAATGAAAGCAGGTAGCGTCAACTTTCACGTAGCGTAAAAATTAGCGATGACCATTTTTTTGTAGTAAATTTGTTCTACCAGACACATCGTGTGGCGCTTATGTTTCTAAGTAAAAACAAACCCTGGAATTCAAAAATATTTACCAAATTCCGATAGAAATTCCTGTTATTCTTCCAGAAACTCTGTGGAAAATTCTTAAACCTATCTTGGTGAATTTGAATCAGAAATAACCAAGAATCGGAAATATACGATTCTTCTAGTGCTTCTAGCGCTGGAGTCGTTTTTGCGAAAGCACCAAAGAGAGCTTTTAGTGGAATTCTTGGAGCAGTTTCATAAACATGATCTCGATGATCTTTGATTGAAAATTTAAGCCTGCACTTTCTATTCTGTCTTTTCCAAGTACGTATCTACTACGCATATCGGCATGCTATTTTTTAAGCGCTCAGACATTGTTGTTGTTCAACTTGAAAAACATTAACAAATCGATATCAGAATTGTGTAGGTATAACATGTTTGCTGGTAAGCAAAACAATGCAGCTTGATGGAATTTGAACAATCAATCTTAAATGATTTCCCGAACGTGTGAAAAGGAAAAAAAAATGGGACAGATTTGCTTGGGACGGTCATTCACTGCCTACCTAACTCCCTTATCGTCTACTCACCTGTCGGATCGGCGTGTTCCTTCTCATTTAGCACGGCCAGCAGTTCGCGGGCCCGCAGGGACACCTGTGTTTCCTTCTTCTCGTCATCGAACCGCACGATAATGTACTCCACCTCGTCGCCCCACTTCAGTACATCGCCCTGCCGATCTTTGAGCCGGGCGTACAGATTGATAAACTGCTCGATACCGTGTTCGCGCACGTGCTGTGCCAGGGCTTTCGTTTCCTCCCAGCTCAGCGGACTTCCCTCGCTCAGCAGTCCCATGGTGCGTTATTGTTGTGAATTTCGATTACGGCTGCGAAATAAACAGAAAACGATGACCAAATGGAATGAGAGCATGTTAGTAAGAATTGTCGACTTCGCCGAATCGTCAGTGTCAAAGCTATCGATCGATTGCCATGTATCATGGGCGTGCTACGATTTCCCAGAGTTGCTCTGATAGACTAATCGCATTCTTGCAAGGCGGAACAGATTTTATTTAAATATTCAATTGGCGTTGAAAGGTGAATGAAATTTTACGTAACCATGCGATAGCCAAGTGTAAATATGAGAACTGGTCAGGTACATCAGTAATTGCATCACGAGCTCAGAGAAGTACACTTCCAATACTTGTCTGAGTCTGCTCGCCTTGACCGAGGTGCTCTACGTATCACGGCATTTCACATAAATACAAACTTATGGATTGGATCGTCAGCTAATGGATCCCGCCGGTTGCAGGATCAGTAAGGAGTGTATCGTAAAGTAGTTGAAAATGTTTAAAATAGCCTAAAAAATAGTTTAATACAACTTTTAAGTAATTTTATTTTTGGAGATACTGTATAAGTCCTTGAAAAAAGAAATGGCTTTTATGATTTTCTAAAAATGTTCTTTTAAATGGGTTTTTAACCTAGATTAGTGAACGCATGTTTTTAAATTTTTGCACACCTTCTAAAAAATTTAAATTGCGAAAAAAGTTCGACAATGTTCGAAAATTGTTAACTTTTTTGTGCAAATATAATAAGCTCCAGAATCCTCATGATATAGGCAAATTATTTTTTTCAAGAAAAATCTCCACTGCATTTAAGCGCAATTCTTAAAAATGAAAAAAGGTCATTTTTTGATGAACCTCTTTTTTCTATGCTCCTCCAAATCATGTTTACGCAAATAAAAAATACATAAAATGAAAAAATCGCATTTTTTAAATAGGGTATGTTTTTTAATTTATGGACGAGTAAGTTAGAGCAAAAAATAGAATTTTATAACCTTTTAAGATATTAAAAGCAGAACTTCAAAGTTTGACCAAAAAATAGACGTTTTTTGGAGTGGAGCATTTTGTAGATATAGGAGATTTTTCTGTAGAAAATATGAATTTTGAAAGTCGGTGTTGAATGATATGTTATGTGTGCATAACTGTTAACAAGCATCAATATTTTCCAGATTTTTTATCGTACAAATTTTACTCGTTACAGATTTTTGAAATGTTGAAAAATCTTAACAAAATTGCATTTTGTGCAGATTTTTATTTTGAGAGGTGTATTCATTTAACCATATTTTCAATAATACTAAACTTTTTCCAAATTTTTCCAAGGTATTCTAAACTTAACTATATTGTGAAGATTTCATAGAAGAACCGAAATGAAAAGACCAACCCAGCTTCGAGATAGAGCATTCTGAACATTTTCAACTACTTTCCGATACACTCCTTACATTGATTAAAATAACGCAAAAAAAATAAAACAACAAAATAAATAGACACAAAATGATACACTAAACAAACTTGATGGAGCTTAGGCATGCGGTTCTTACATTATTGTTGCGCGACCAGATATAGCTCTGCAGGGTGATAAGAAACACGCGGCGTGCTTGTTTTGTAAGCCAAATAAATGACGGTTAGCTGGACACTACACTACTGTGATCAGATTGGACATCTCTTTTTCCCGCTGTGATTGATAACACACAATGTACAGAATTTGTTCTTTTTTGCTGGCATTACATTTCAAATGGAGACTAAGTCTGTTTGACAGATTTTGATTCGATGAGCACTTAAACCATTGAGATTAAGGCTCTGCACGTAAGATTCACCCCTTTTCTCACTCACGGAAAATGCCATAGATATAAGGCAAGATATAAAGTCGAGAAAGTTATTTGGCCGTGATTCGAACTCAGATACCTTCAATCATGATCTTGTTTTCTCAGCTCACTGAGCTAAGGAAGGTTCCAATATGTGCATGATTGATGAACAGAAGTTTGTACATACATTACGTACATATGAACATACAAACAATTTTGGGGTTTTCAAGCGTTCAGTTTATTATTAACCTAGTAAAGGCTTGCTTGTTATTGAAATCAAACCATGGTCGAAACGAAATTGACTGAATCTTGTGTATTCTTCGCAGCATAACATCTATCAATCGGGGATGGATCACAACGCCCGAGGCCATACTGTCCCAATCGTTAAGTCGAGTTTTTTTTTTGGCGAAATAACGTCCAAAAGATTGGATGCGCCATAATATCTTATGGACCTTCTTTTCTTGGACTTCGTGGCGTATCTGCATGTTCAGACGTTATGCCCCGAAAAAATGCACCATAAAGTCCTGGGACAGTATGGCCTATGACGTTATGATACTGCGCCCTACCAATCTGGTATAGATACACAGCAAAAAATCCTTGATGTCACATCATTTTAGCTTGAGTGACGAGCTTTTAGCTCATTGGCAATGAGTTGTCTCACTTTCAGCTGAAACTGAGTAGGAAAATAAAAGGCTTATCGATTTCTGAGTAAGTCCAACTTAGTTACTGAGTAGATATTTTTCTCTGTGCCGATGGCGTATCACTGCTGCTAAGTGCTAATGCGATATGCCCCGTTTATCCTTGTCTCAGTAATTTTCTCAGTATACCTCTTAATCCCTACACCGCCTATCATCGCAGAAGGGAAATATCCATGGTTGCACAAAAAGTTTATATGAATCTCTACATAACCTTTCTATGATTTACTTATAACTACGACAAGTTAAGAAAAGGACAGTGTTTTACTTATGTCGTAATTTGTGCCGGATAAATATTCTAAAGATTGGTGTACATATGTACGCACCTAAGAATGACAACGGAAAAAAAACTGTCAGCGTTTTAGATAAACTTACATTGAAATTGATGAACCAGCGCACCGCACAGGAAAAAAAAGTGCACCGCGAAGCAAAAGGTCTGAAAACCCCTGCTTTAAGAGATTCGACCAAAAGTAAATTTACCCCCCGGGGGAATTTCCCCATTCACATTTTATCTCTGGAAGATGTTTGCTTTGCTGGTTATAAACATGTTAAAATCCAACACAGACAATCAAGTGGCGCTTTATGAATTATGATTCATGTGAATTGCCTCTTCGTGACATGTACAATGTACATAGAGATAGCGATCGAGTACTTTGATAACGATATGTGAATGAGGTGCAACAAATCGATTCTTTGGAAGGATCATTCATATACTCGTGAAATGTTGCAGATAAATTTTCATTACTTATTTATTTTTTATCCTCTCGTACTCCATGTTGTAGGTCTCAGACATGGAAGAACACGGTCCAACAATTGTTTTGCGCAGTTATAAATTTCACCTTTTCTGATTGCTTCCGACTAGAAACTCATAAATCTTAAGTTTTTCGATTTTTATTCCGGACAAAATGCATGATATCAAAAAAGGGGGATTAGGTGTTGCGAAGCTATCATCAAAATTTCACGAAAATCCGTCCAGTCAATCTCGAGAAACGGCGCTTTTACGAAATGATGTGTTTCTGATTTCTTATATTGAACGTCATGAGTATAAAGCCTGTATCCGCAATAATCGGGGTACAAAAGTACGTCAGTAGCTCTGTAATGAATCGATAAAATTGGCCAAATAATTGACTGAGAACTCTTTGGTGTATGTTTATTATTTTTGCCAAATTTCATAAAAATCGATGCATTACTTTTAACTGTGGATGAAAAACAAATTTACGTGGTTTTAAGCATTTTATACAATCATGACCAATTTTCATTCGCATAGTAGATGGTTCTTTTACGCTACAGTTCAAAGTTCTGTGATGATAATTATGAAATTTCGTTAGCAGTTATGATACTTATAGAGACACTTTCTTGCAAAATTTAATCAACTTTGACCAATTGGTTTGAAAGCTACTGGTGTTGATAGGGGTGAGTCTTAGTGAAAATTTTTCGTGTTTTTCATGTGCGATTTTTGCCTATTCATAACTTTTGAATTTCTCTGCCAATTTTCATGAAAATTTCACAGAAGCTAGTTTCTTCTTCTCTTCTCTTCTTCTTGGCGTAACGTCCTCACTGGGACAAAGCCTGCTTCTCAGCTTAGTGTTCTATGAGCACTTCCACAGTTATTAACTGAGAGCTTCCTCTGCCAATGACCATTTTGCATGTGTATATCGTGTGGCAGGCACGAAGATACTCTATGCCCAAGGAAGTCAAGGAAAGCTAGTTTATTATGTGTATATTATACCTGCAAAATTTGATCATTATTGGTATAGTACTTTCAATAGTACAATCGAAACAATTAAGGGTGCTGACTAATTGCTGTCTGAGAGGCTAAAATCACGTTTAGTCCCAAAACATGTTTCGACTATAAAATTGTTGATAGTACATCGATTTTTTTTTTGAAATTTTGCCCATGCAACAAATGTAGATTGAGAGGTTTGTGTTCAAAATTTCAGCCATTTCCTTTGCCAAATTCAAAAGTTACAGCGCTGACAAGCAAAACTTGGGACTGTACAAAATTCAATGGCGCACATTTTACTCTTTTGTTGCTACAACAAAAAGTACTGCACCGATTCACATGAAATTTTGTAGGTGACATGAACACATCTTAAGATGTTATTAGACAAAATTTCAGCAATTTTACTGTATCTATTGCAGAGTTACAGATGTGTTTCTGTGTCCCGAATATTGCAGATACAGGCTTTATTCCTATACTGCACAGTTGTTGATTTAACCATACCGTTTAGCGTCATGCGTCGTGCGTTCGACCGCGTTGAACGCTCAACGCATAAGAGCTCGCATCGATCAGATGGTCGGTGACGAAGTATGCGTCTATCGAGTTTTATAATTTCAATATTCTAAAAACAATACGCTCACACTTATTTTTCGTAGGCTGTGAGAGTGCGGGAGATTGTTATCTGCGGCTTAGTTGGTGAAGGCGCTGGACTAGCGAAACGGAGTCGTGGGTTCGAATCCCACTAAAACAAGCGGATTTTTTTTTCACAAATTGATTTCTCAATTTGTCAATTAAACTAATTTTGCCTTCAAATGCTTCAAGTTTTTACGTCTATTTTATACAGGCTGACTAGACTAGAATAGCCGAAAACGAGCAATAAAATCATTGTCCCCTAAAACTGATGTAAAATTATTTTTTTCAATTTTTCAAGGTACAAGTTTGATGTCTTGACAAAAGTTGTAGACAATTTTGTTCTGAATGACTTTGTTGAAGACGCCAAGCTTGTAACTCCCTAGCCAACCACATATCGTAAATCATTGTATGGGCAAAATCGTATATTTGTATACATTGAATCAGAATTGTATCATTATATGTATATTTTTTGACAATGGCTATGTAAAATCGCACTTTACGCCAAAGAAAATTTCAATTTCGATTTTGTTTCATATAGTCGCCTCAGATCATGAAAGGTGTTAAATATATTCGGTAGAAGCGCACAGAATCGGAAAGAATCGTGAAAAAGACATACATTCTTAGTGTCAAATTGCAAGTTTGCTAGCATCGTATCTATGATTTCTTTGAATCGTGGAAACCGTCGCTTCACATCGTACATCGCTTGCTACCTAATGGTATGATCAAAATCGATGAAATCGTATACAACTATAACAATGTTGTATAGTGATCGTTTGCGTCATACTTGCGTCGTATACGAATCGGACAAAATCGAAGAAATCGTATATTCATTTTTACAGTCGCATTTGATTGATACTTCACTTTTAGCAGTAGAATCTTGATCTCTGAAATCGTAATTGATTTTGTTTACATCTTTGTGTGATGGAGGATAGGAAAAGTTAGTCTTCATCACAAATTTGTTGTTTTTTTTTTTACTTTGTTGTGGTATGCCAACTATGGTAGCAATTTTTTTAAACCAAACATGTAGGTTTTAATACTATTCGTTTACTCAAAATGACATTTGTTTAGATTTTTGCATTGATGTGAAAGCTGAGCCTCTTCCACGTCACCACTATTGGTGCCACTCAATGCGCAACCACAACGCTCCCACCTCTAGTCTCGCACCGTATCATGCTTTTTTGAATTCGTTTCAGTCCATTCACTTTAAACCCTCTATTTTCAACTTGGCATTGTAGCCAATAGAGATGACGCACAGTTCTCAATCAGAGGACCTAGGTTCGATTCCCACTGAACACTAACTATTTTTTTATTTCAAAATCATGAGTTGTATATCTCTATGCATAATCGTACCGTAATCCGGGGTCAAATTGATCACTTCAAAACAACTTTTGCGGATAACATCTGTGCCAATTCAAATATTACCAAAAACAAAATTCTGTAAAACCAGTACCCTGTGGATCTCCATGGAACCATGTGACAGAATTTTGTTCAACAAATTTAAAATTTAAGTTAAATTACTCCAAATATAAAAAAATGGAAATGCCATTTTGGGGCGAAATTGATCAGTGTGCAATTAAGCATCGGTTGGAAAGAAAAATTTCCTTCTCCGCTTAATTTTGCTCTTCTAAAACCGAATAAAGCGTTTAAAATCATATAACTAGTGACTTCAATACTTAAAATGCAAAATTAAATTTTGAAATTTTCCTTTAAACGCCTAAAGGTAGGCAATTTCATTTGAAATAAGTGATTTCTACCCAAGTAACAATCAGCATGCCTTGAAGGTTTATTCATGTTTTATCCTGGTTTTATACGAGCATGTCAAAAAGCTAGTTGTTCTAAATTAGTTTTATGTGGTAGTTTTTTACTTTGAACCTTTGGCGTTCCATAAAACTATCATATAACTTCTGCTATAAACATCTTCAATTAAAGACTTGCAAGTAGACATGAGTTGGTTTTATCACTTATTATATACCATTTCAATAAAACTTGCATTTGCGGTTGTTGTCGGAGATTTTTTTTTGTAAACAAATACACAAAACTGTGAGGCTTTATGCATTGCCAACAAAAGATTTCGTGGCCGTAACATAAACCAAAAAAATGCTGTGATAAAGCCGCTAGTTCTATCATGAGCTCAGTTATGACTACCTCAGGAGGGTTTGCCCTATTGGAGGAATCATCAGGAACACAGAGTTTTATCAGAAAAATATGGCGCCTAGCCGGGATAATTCATGTAGGGTATGTGTTCCATCAGTAATCTCACGCTCCCATTTTCATCTCATTCGAAAACAAGCGATTACGGCACCGATTGATTCCGTTCTTTTTGTTTTCACGGGTGCTCACTTCTAACAAAAAATACAAAAACAAGAAACAAAACAAACAGCGCTTCAATCCTTTGTTTTTCGTAGGATGAAAATGGGAGCCACATGCTTAACAAGGGAACCAATACCCTAAATACAGAAAAATTATTACTCAATTTTATGATTTCACGTACAGCTTAAGATCAAATTAAACCATACAACACGTTTCCGTCATTTTATTTTGTCAGAAAAATTACATAGTGTCTTTTAAACTCCGCTGTGTTGAAAATACCTTTTTTGCACCCAATTCCACCGAGTAAATTAAATGCATTTAGCTTCCTAATTATGCATAGTTTATGTGGCGCACTTAGTTTTTGTCATTATCACAGTCACATTCACCTCAAATTTTCCGTGGCATGTCTCCTGACACGTATTAAATAGGAAAACAAATCTGAATTCCATATCTGCATCTTTCCAATTGATGGCTGGATAAACAACCAAGCATAATTTATTCTGACGATCGAACATTGAGAGTGAAAAATAACCAAAACAATTATTTGACAAGTCAGAAGATGGTTTTATTTAGAAGATTGATAAAACTGTGATACAACCCGAAATCCTAAGCCGGCTTGCATACGAAGTCCTGTAGACCCTAATAAGACTGGGCCAACTAGCCAGAATGTGGGCTTATTGAGGCATACAAGAACTCGAGAGCATTTTCAAGTCGGCATCAATGGTTTTATGTTTAGGATTTTTAAATCGCTAAAAAACTTTGATAAAATTATAATTGTTACTTGGGTATCGCACTAAATGACTATTTCATCATAAAACGAGCTTTTTTATAGCTATTTCATGTTCTGATTTGCTACATAACTTCCCATCCAAGGCTCCACAAAAATGTTAAAACAGAGAATTTACTGGAAGTCCTATTAGCAATCGATTGTTTAGTAGCAATGATTTTAACTAAATGAGAAATACATTGCAAATTCCTTTAAAAAATAAGGCAAAAATATCTTTTTTCTAAAAAATGAAAAGTCTACACTCATCTCTAGACAGCTATGAAACAGATGACGTAAAAAGTTTAAGATCACTACGACGCTTAAGAGTTCCTAGTATGGAATTACAATGTAGTACCCGAATGATCAATTTCACCCCGCTGATCAATTTGACCCCGGTTTACGGTACTAAGATTATACATTATCGTATATTTAGACATAAAAAATCGGCAAAATCGTATTTTTTTTCGAAAAATCGTTAATCATGTTGCATGGAATCGCTATAATCGATTATATCTTTCTATATGGCCTCCACTTTAGTATGTTTATACCTGTTTTGTGCATTGAATACGATTTTTTCGGTGCTTTATATGTGTGGCTAGTTCATTTGCAATTTCGATATAGCAACCAAATTGCTGGCTGGGTCCGTTATTTGTCAAATGTTATGTATTTGTTACCAGCTTCTTGAAAAAAGTTGTTTTCTCAATAACTTGTTCAGTTTTGAAGCACTTGAAATCAAGTTAAAGTTAGATTTTCAGAGTTAAGGACGCTATATACGTTTTCAAGATGGGATAACCACTGAAAATCTCGGAAGATCCAAACACTTCCCCCCCCCAAACCTCCTGAAATTTGACCCTAAAGCCCTGAGAACGTCCAGAAGCTTCCTTAAGACTCCTCTGAGAGCACTTGAAAGCCCCTGATATACCCTGAAACCCCATAAAGTTTCCTGAAACATTTGAATCCCCACTGTAACCCTCTGAAACCTTTTGGATTCAGATAAATCGGATAATTCAGATAATTCTCCTGAATCTCTGCTAGAATCCTTCTGAAATTCCTTGAACACCTCTGAAGTTGGCAAGCCTCGATTGAAAAACATATGATTCTAGCTGAAAAGTCTTCCATCCTGACCATTACCAAAGACCCAACTAGACTAACCCAGTTTTAATATTTAGAAAACTTTTTCAGAATAGCTAGCTCCATAATGCATTCGATAAATTATATTTCAGAAAAAGCAAACGACAGCTTGGGCAGGTTGTTCGTTATCGAATTGATCAGCGGGATGAAATTGTTAAATCGGGTACTGAATCGTTATTTCTTAGTGAGAACTACACGTCGTTACGATTATAAACCTTTTACCACAGAGAAACAGACGTAACACTTAGAACAAATTTCATTTAAAAACATCGTCACGAGAGCGCAACTGGCCAATGCTAAACGTACTGTGGTTGGCCGCGCCATCACTAGGTGGCGGTAGTGAGCAAACGTCAAACAGGAGTAAAAACGATGCCAGCGCCGCGGGCTTACAACAAAATTTCAAACCGCTGCCAAAGACGCAAACATCAATATTTTTAAATGAAATTTTGAGGTTCACTTTATTATTAGTTAGAGTTTCAATAATGTCGGGAACCTCAAAAATTGGAGCCACGGGGACAGTTTTTTTTCCGGTGGACGTCTGGGTCAGGAGGGGTAAAAATTGCATATCCTTCCTTTTAGCAAGGCCCCATTAGTAGAAAATCATCTGTAAAGTGATTAGTACTATGTATTATTGTATATTACGTCACGCTAGGGAAGAAGTATATAAATGGTGTAGAACTTTTTCTAGGCCTCCAAAACTTTTTCAAGTTTGAGTCTAATTTCTATGCGCTTGTAAAAGATTTTAAGGCACGCAAGGTGTAGATATTTTTGTTCAAAGCCAGGTCTAAAGCATATTGAATTAAACTATAAGTAAAACTTGATGGTAGCATACTGTTTTTGTATGAACAATCACGTTTTTCACGAAAGTCAGACAATGTTAAAAAAATTGCCTACATTTAGGCGTTTAATGTCCTTTTGTAATACATTAAACGCCTGAAAGTAGGCAATTTCTTTTAAAATCGTCTGACTTTCGTGAAATAAATGATTTTTTCTATGCAAAAATAGTCTGTTACCATCAGTTTTACTTATAGTTTTATTCAATATGCTTTAGACCTGGCTTTGGTCAAAAATATCTACACCTTGCGTGCCTTGAAATCTTTTACAAGCGCATAGAAATTAGACTCAAACTTGAAAATGTTTTGGAGGCCTAGAAAAAGTTCTACACCACTTCTTAACCCCCTGGCTTGACGTAATGTAAAATGATACATAGAACTAACCACTTTTCAGATGAATTTATTTGAATTCTAATTAATGGGGTCTTGCTAAAAGGAAGGTAATGCAATTTTTACCCCTCCTGACCCAGACGTCCACCGGAATAAAACTGGCCCGTGGCTCTAATTTTTGAGGCTCCCAGCATAGTTGAAACTACAACTAATAATGAAGTGAACCTCAAAATTTCATTGAAAAATATTGATGCTAGCGTCTTTGGCAGTGGTTTGAAATTTTGTTGTAAGCCCCGTAGCCTACGGGTTAAAAAGGTAATCGATGAGAAGCGGCCAGAGTGTGACGCATGTTT
Source organism: Aedes albopictus (assembly GCF_035046485.1). Lineage (NCBI taxonomy): Eukaryota > Metazoa > Arthropoda > Insecta > Diptera > Culicidae > Aedes > Aedes albopictus. The sequence continues at coordinate 12,239,798 of NC_085138.1, forward strand.
CTCTGTGTTTTACCTCATCTATCTCATAGATGCCTAGAGATGAGTATGGTGGTGATTTCTTAGTTTTTAGTAAAAGAAAAAGTTAGTTTTGCATTATTGCTCTTATGGTTTTTCAATGTGTTTCAATGTGTGTCCGGGAACGTCTACACCAAGGTAATTTTAGTTTATTTTTAAGGGTTCACGATTTTAGGAGCACATTATTAAGCACGCATGATGCGTCTTAGGCTCTACCCTATTTGGCCGAATGTCGTTACTCATACAAAAATTTCACTCATTCTTTTTAACCCTAAAAGGGATACCTTCATGGCCTCAGTTTCGTCACCTCGCTGAGTGTGTTCCATCAAAGACCAGCTCTGAAAGGCGCCTGGGGTCCAATGGACCCCAGGTATTCCTTTTAGGGTTAAATAGGCAATCTTAGTTTTCTGCTGAAACGGCATTATGCAAAGTAACCAGGATGCCATATGGGAAAGATCCGTCTTAGGCTCCCTAAATCTAGAGAAATCCGGTAAAATTGTTCTGTGATTTAAGAGAATTTCTCCGTTTTAGAGAATTTAGGTTACTATTGACCATGCGCTTCCATATCTTGTACGATGATGGAAACGCTTGGTGATGATTGTTGTCATACATTCTGTTTCACTTTGGCGTCCAAAATAGAACCAATATTTCTTCATCTTTTCTGTGTCTACTTCGAGAACATGGTTTAACATGATTGCGAACAAGGTTGTGAAATCGAGCGTGACTCATTCAGTCTATAACTTAGTCTAATCATTTGGTACACTTCGCTAGCTTCCACTATTACAGTAGAATTCGTTGATTGATGAGGTCAACTCACGGAAGTCAATTTATTTGATACCACAGTGTAGTTCCTGCTTCCACATTAGTCCAACAAATTAAGATTACGGCTCTAATCACCGATAGCGCACTTACACGTTACGTAACAAAAGCAGCAATATGTAGACACACTCCGCTCCAATTACACGTTTATCTGCCGAATGACCACTCTCCCAAGCAATTGTTACAACCTAATGATGACTTTTACTTTTCCGACACTTAAAATCAGTCTTGCTAGCCGAAGGGGTTTGTTTAGGCCACTAGAGACACCATAGAAATCAGATGTGAATCAAGGACACGCCGCGCCGCGGCGGTTTTGTTTACTATACACAACATCCCACACTCGAACAACACTTACGGTAACTATACGCTACTTAGGGCTGTGTGCGTTTTCCTCTGTTTGTAGATAAGTGGCCTGCCCTGGTACGATGTCCGTACCCCTTTCCGCACCGCACACGGCTCGGTATTGGTGGCGCTACTAGCAGTAAATTGACAACGCTGAACTGTTCAATAAATTCCGTAGCGTCTGGTTCTGCACTACGTAATAGTACACACGCGCGTTTCGCAAGTCAAGGTTAAGTTGCGAAAATTCTAAAACTCTCGATAATTAGCGATGCTCCGCGGGGTAACGTGTTACCTCGGAAGCCTAGATCCACAATGGTTAGCTTGTCATTTCTAGCAGAGCATTTTTATATAGACGACACTGACTGCACTGATAGCGATGTGGTGAGCCCAGATAAGACTATCTGGTTGTAGAAATTCGTGCTACTCACCACTTTCGAAATAATGCTGCCGAATTTATTCTCGAAAATGATGACGACTGAGCCCGGCTTTTTATACTGTTGTCTGACTTGCTGGTTTCTAGCTTACGTCACTGTTTCCCTATATAGGTAGTACCGTGTGCCAATGTACACCTTAACAATCTGGAACAAATCAGAACAAAAATTGCATCGTCACGACTTGGCTGATGTCACTACTGGTGATAGGATTGCAAATCGCTGCCTTATTTGTACGAAGCACAATCTCAAATGTACGCGCTCCGGCTCAATACTATCTCTGAACCCCACCCGTGGTACCCAGAATCGCTATCTACATACTTCGTGTTTCGCTGCCTGCTGATACTGTATCCTCGACACGGTAAACGATGTCAAACATCAAGGTGCACCAAACTGAATATGGATCTTCTTCTGCTCTAGCACAACACTCTCCCGCTCTGTAGGCCTTCCGTAAGCGCCGAGCGAGCTCCGAATGATAAGCACACGCGCTCTTTGCGGCAGCTACCGACGATGTGAAGTTAGTCACAGAACGACAATGTTTTTGGATAATAATATGTAACCCGGCCTGTCTCTCATGCGAACACTGGCTGCGAGAGCGAATGTTCACAAGCCATCCGTCTATATCACCAACACACTAAGGCAAGCACATGGTCGACCCTCTCAGCCATCAGCGTATGGCGTATAAACTTGCGCTGTGTTGATAGCGTTTACTAGTGAGACTGAATGTTTATATGGACGATGTCGATGTAGGCGATGTCAGTTGTTACCGGCATTTGGACAGCTGATGAAACGAATATGAAAATCCTCATCGGCACAACACCAAGTTATATACTGTCGATGGAAGACCGTAACGATAGATCGACAATAAGGACGACTGTGGGCTGAGCGTAGAGATAAAGCCTCTGCTATGAGCTATGTTTTTGAACTTTGCTCGAAAAAGCTTATTTTAAGTCTTAACTACACAAAAAAAAAACAAAAGGACCACACCTAATTGAAACTATGGAGACGCATGGTAGCTCACAATGTTGAACATAGCTAATTAGGTAGACACATTTTCAACATCTGTAGACCGACCAGGCTATTGTGGTAATGTATAAGTATCCTCCACCACCGAGGGTTGAATAGTAGCCACTTATTTTTGATCCGTATTAAATCGAGATTTATCAATCAAATAAACAATTTAAAACTGTTATCTTAGTGAACGGTAGGAGGGGAACTGAGGGCAGCGGTCGTATATAACCCAAAATAAAACATGGCATAGAATATAGTACAATAAATGGTACAGATTTCCATATCTTAAGCCGATCTAGGTGGTCCCAAATGTTCTGAAATGCACTCCTTCAAATCTACTGGAGAAATATGGTTCGTTTAGTAACAAATTGTAACATATTCTCTTGGAAACTCGGAAGCCTCTTATTGACGTTTAAGGATCATGCAGGTTATCCAAACAAACTTGGAGTTTAGACTCTCAGATCTACCGCCATTGAAGGTAACGTTCCATAATCAATTATCGTTACTGGGCGTGCTTGAAGATTAATAGATAATGTTACATACATTCAAGGTTGTCCAAACTATCCTGGAAAGGCTCTACAGATGAGGGAAAAAATCCTGGATTTTTGCTTTTGATATCTTTAGCTGTAACAGTTGTTATCTTCTTCTTCTTCTTCTTCTTCTTTATAGCTAGACGTCCCCACTGGGACTTGGCCTGCCTTGCTTCAACTTAGTGTTCTTTGAGCACTTCCACAGTTATTGATTGAAGGGCTTTCTTTGCCTGCCATTGCATGAATTTGTATCTTGTGAGGCAAGTACAATGATACACTATGTCCAGGGAGTCGAGAAAATTTTCCCGACCGGAACAGGAATCGAACCCGCCGTCTCCGGATTGGCGATTCATAGTCTTAACCACTAGGCCAACTGGAGACCCGTTGTTATATACGTTGTCAATACTACATATACAATTTTTATCTATGGCCACCTTGGAATTGTACCAACCATTTTAAAATTCATTTGGGGTGTTCCAGCCAAACTACTCTGAAGAGCAGAACTGCAGTTCTACACTCGTAACAGTAGTCGACTAAACAGAGTAACGTTGCATTAGCTAATCTAATCTATTCTAGTCGAATATGTACATTGTACATACGCAGTCAGTACAATAAAGCATCCTGGAAAATAACAGGATTAGATCAATAGAATCAATATGTCCCCCACAAGTGCAAAAACTACACGAATGTTTTTTTTTGACGGCAATTTTCATCACCGGAACTAAGCAAAAAACTACTCGAGCACAACACTTCTGTCAAACGCGTGTTCGTAACCACCGCTTGCTGCGATCTCTCACTATATAGAGTAATGTTGAATAATCAAGTAAAACCACTGGACCTACGTGAAGATTTATCTCTCTCTCTTCTTGGCGTAACGTCCTCATTGGGACAAAGCCTGCTTCTCAGCTTAGTGTTCTATTAGCACTTCCACAGTTATTAACTGAGAGCTTCCTCTGCCAATGACCATTTTGCATGCGTATATCGTGTGGCAGGCACGAAGATACTCTATGCCCAAGGAAGTCAAGGAAATTTCCTTTACAAAAAGATCCTGGACCGACCGGGAATCGAACCCGTCACCCTCAGCATGGTCATGCTGAATACCCGTGCGTTTACCGCCTCGGCTATATGGGCCGTGAAGATTTATATAAAACATAATTTTGAGATATTCAGCGTCGTCCAAACTGTGCTGGAGTTTAGTCGTTGAGATCTACAGCCATAACATTAGTGATTCTCGCTTTGAGCTCTAACATCATATAGCTAATCCAATCCTATTACCCCCTTTTTTCTCTGTTTATTGGGTAGTACAAGAGAATTTTTTGGGTAGATCGCAAGAAATTTTTTGGCCTATCTCGATGCGTGGAAAATTCAGGCAAGAAATCGCTCAAGAAATGAGAAAGCGTTGCTTTATTCCGGAACGAAACGTCAAAGCAAATGGGGCTTGCTGTGTTAAATTTCTTGGCCATTTCGGTCACGGAAAAATAATGCACTGAACGAAAATTTCTTGAGCGATTCCGTTTGAAGTGCATACCTCGCTTTATGACATAAACCACTGCGACCAACGTTTGACTAATGTGGTATATCCCGTGTCCTTTGTATAGTGCATGTCGTAGTGCTTTTTCACTATTGAGGAGTAAGAGCATTCGGTTCCGTTACAGTAGTCATTTTTAACTTATTCGCAAAGAAGGATTGAAAGGTTCCGGTTTTAATGCGCTCCTTTGTCAGCCAAAATCGGATTCCTAAACGAAAAAGTCAAAATAGAAATGATACTGATATTGACCATGCTTTAGAACCCTGTTTTTCGTGTTCTAAGATTATTCTCGGCCACTACCAAACCGAGACACATCACTTTTAACAAGGTATGAAATGTAACTAGGACCAAAGTGTTTCCTTCAATTATTAAAATATGATGTTCCATAGTTGGAAGCACTACGTTTTGATTTGATAGATCTTTCACCATAACGCAACACAAAAAGGTGATCTACTCACGTTACGGGCTCCATTAAAGATAAAGTATCTTTTAAACCCCTCAATCATTCTGTTTATTGCAGTAAACAAGGCTAAATGCAATTCATCTAGCTCTAGCAGAATTTTTTGATTGGCATATTAAAATCATTACCTTGTAGTTCTGAACTCAATATCAGCTTCATGAAGTTTCAGCATCTGCAAGAAATCCTGTTTTTATAATATCTCTTGAGCTTCGCAGAAATACAATCCTTACAGTGACCAAATTTTCGTAACTCTTCATAGTAATCCTGACTATCGTGAAAGTCTCTCATCGTCTCTGGTAATATTCCATGAGCTCCAATAAGCCTAGTTCATCGTGTAACATAACTCTTTGCAACTAAAAAATAATTGCAGTCGCTGTATATCCTATACTCAAAACTTTATAATAGTTTGGATGACCTCTTGAACATTGCAACTGAGGGGCCCAGAATCAAAGGGGTGTAAGTGACCATTTTGTCGATTTTGAGCTGAGCATATCATAAAAAAAACTTCAGATTTCAAGCTTTCAGGAACTTTTTTAAGATTGTTTCTACGATGATTAGAAAAATTACAATAAATCAGAGAAAATTGGGTTGATTTTAAAACTCCATACATTTTGTATGGGATGAAAAATTGGTCAAAAACTTTAAACCTCATTTACTCGAAAGTGGGCTTTTGTCACTTACACCCCTTTGCTTCTAACCCCCTCAACTGTTAGTTAAATGTTTACTAATCTAATCTATCACCTCTATCACAGCTGTAAAGGCGTGGGTATTCAGTAGTCATTTTGAGGGTGACGGGTTCGATTCCTGGTCGGCTCAAGAACCAAATGGAGACTCTTGGTTGTTGATTGTTATTTGAAAATACTTTTGCATTTGAAAAAAAAGGAAAAAAAAGCATTGGTTTTTGAAAACATTACTACTGATCAACACTTCTTCTTCTTGTTTTTCTTTATTTTGATGTGACAATTGATTTGAGACTGAGTGTACTTCCTTGCTCATTGTTATCTACTGAGAGTGAGAGCTTTCTTTGACAATTGATCGTTTTTGCATCGGTCAATGATCAATAGGACATATCGGCGAAGTACTTGATTTGAAGTAATGAGCTGAATTTTCGTATGGTGAGAAAGTCGATTCTCCGTTTCTGCAATGAAATGGTGATTCCTTGCCTAATTTGATGCTGTTTGAGCAAAAATTTGAGCAACAGTGTTGTTGTTTTCTCCATTTCTTGCAACATAAACAACATACTTATCCAAAGTTTTGCTCAAACAGCATCAAATTAGGCAAGGAATCATAATACCCACGTTTTTTGCACCATTTCATTGCAGAAACGAAGAATTGACCTTCTCACCATACGAAAATTCAGCTCATTACTACAAATCTAGTACTACACCGAACGTGCCCCATTGCCACCCACGAAGATAGGGGAACAGAGCCCAAAATGCCAAGATAGTTAAAATGGCCCAACTCATAAAATCATTCCTGAATGGGACTTGATCATTGATATAGGTGAACGGTGTCAGGATATGTTTGCATTGAACATTCTTCTAGATGCTAGGCCGCCAAACCCACGGAAAATCTTTTGATTTCCCAATGAAAATAGGCAACTTCCGGTTTTCCGTGCTTGCAATTAAGGTTTTCTGGTGATTTTATTACCAGCCAAGTGTTTCCAACGAGATTGAGGCACGCATGGTTGTTGATGTCTACGCTTTCCATGTTAGGGGTCATTCAAATATTACGATCATCGTTTTGCGGGGAGGGTGGTAACACTCCATGTATTGAGTAAACGAAAAACCGTGACAAAAAGGTGAAAGTGAGTCGAAAATGCCAGAAAACTGGAGGACGTAATTTTTGAATGTTTTCATGAAGTGGCATCTTACCCCATGGCAGATGGCCTTTTTGCACCACTTCCGTTTTACGAACCAGTTTTTGAAATCGCTAAAAATCAATGAAAATGCAATAATTTAGTGAATATTTTTGCTGAAGCATCGAGCAAATATTGTCTAGTTGCTGTTACCACTTTGAAAGCCTAATAAATGAGGCTATATATCATTGAAAACGATGAAAGTTTGAAAAATGGCATATTGCCCCACTTTCCCCTACTTTAAGGTACACCGGGCAAGTTGAAGTGGGTGGGGTTATCTAGTCATGGCTTTAAGCCTGGAACACATAGCGTCCATTCCGTCGAGGTTTGCGTTTTTTTTGACAGTTTTCCCATGGAAAATCTGTCAAACAACTGTCACGCACACGCAAACGTATGCATTGTGCGGGGCACTTAACAATTTGAATGTCCACAACACATAATTTTTAACCAAACAATATTTTGGTAAAGAATAATTTTCAAACTGTATTGAAATCTTTTTCAAAACTGAGCGTTCCATCTTACCTCACGCATTTCAACTTACCCCGTTTTATCTTCCTTCCAATTGAAGCCAAGCAAATATACATTATAGAAGGGTCTTGGACTATACCGAGAATCGCAACCAGACACCCTGAACATGGTCTTGCTGAATACCTGCGCGTTAATGCATGAGCTTTGCAGCCTGAGTTTCCTTTATCGTATCTAGTATTTTGCACAATATTGTTTAATTATAGTTACTACTCATGCCCTTAATGTCATTAATGTAAAACTGCAAATGATGGTCCACTGCACGAATTTATGCTGGCCTGCTGACTCTCACAGAAAATTTGACGTTTGAGAGGTGTCGACACCACTCAAACGTCAAATTTCGTGTGATAGTAAGCAGGCCAGTATAAATTCGTGCATTAATCCATAGAAAATTAAGTCACAAGTGGGACAACGCCTACTTCTCAGCTCAAGCGATCTATGAGCGCTTTAACAGTTATTACCAGAGCATCCTCTACCAATAATGACCATTCTGCATTCATATATCATATGTTAGGCACAAAGATACTGTATGCTCGCTCAAGAACATTTCTGGACCAACCAGGAAGCGAACTCGTCATCCTCAGCTTGTTCTGACATTACGTCTTGGTTCTGTTAATTGCGGTAGGGTACAATGGTCTAATGCAGCAAATCAAATGGTTCCCTTAAATTTTCCAAAGATTTTAACTCTTGACACGCGCAATTTATGGAATGAACATGGAACAAAGTGTTCATTGGATTTTGTAATGAAGAATTATTAATGGCATACCTACACTTAAGATGATTCAATCAAAGAAGTAAACATTTTTTGTTTCAATATCTTTATTAATATTTATAATAATGGTGTTTTATATACTCATCCTCGTGTTCAGAACACAATCGGTTTTGGGAATGCTGGAATATCTCTTGCCTGAGATAACGCGCCCTGCTTGCTGTTACCGCCATACGTTACAAAATATACCTCGGGCTTGGCAAATGTATACGTCGTAGGCACTAAAAATAAAACACATAATTTACCCACCATATGAATTCACACAAACAATTGAGGCGTATACCCCTATCGAAACTCTGTTGACTAGCGCCGTGAACTGCTGCGGCTAGTACCACTAAACAGGCCAGAATTGAATATACAATTTTCAACATGGTGCAATTCGTTGAACAGCAAAGTGAACCGCTTCGTAAGATATTCTTAGCAAAACTAAGCGAGTAATTTCGAAGTTCGCTCGATTTGGCTGGTTTTCGTTGGCGACAACCAGTTTGAGTCCATTAGGTTTTGGTTTCTTTCGCCTGCTGGCCAAGAAAACGAAGAAGCTTCGGATATTCTTTGGGTCCATTTGCATAAGAAGTGGAAAGAACAATCTAGCGACTGCATAAAGGTCATACTGATCCACCCTTTCCGATTCACCCTAAAACGCTCGCTGATTCAGCTTAACAAAATAAGATTGAGGAGGGTAGGATATAAAATGTGGCATACTAAAACTAAGAAAACTTTTTTCGATTTATTTATTGTGTGCTTAAAAATTATTTCTATAGAAATTAAAAATTTCGTCATTTTTTTAAATTTTTTGAGTATATTTAATTTATTCAGTTCAATATATTTATTAGCGTGGGTCATCGGAACCGTTTTCGCAAATCAAAGCTTTTTTAGTTCCGTTTCGGGTTCTGAGTATCTGTGCAAAATTTGAGCACGATCGGTTGCGTCTACACTTTGCGCATTGCAATTAAAATTTGTATGGGATTTTGTATGGGTAAAAATACTTTTTGGCATTTTAGCCATAAGTTGAAAAAGTTTGTCTGAAAGTTTTAAGCCAATACTGTAAAATGATAAACTAGGATGTTCTGAAAAACTTTGTTGAAGACCGCAAAGCGATGCGATGCTTGTGAAAATAGTTATAACCAACGAACCGCATGCATGTGCTTATGTTTTAACATGTAAAGGATTAACAATAGCAATAAAATCATGCTGTTTCGCCAAGCAATGCCAACGCTATAACTTTTTTCATAAGCATCAGATCACTTCGCGGTCTTCGACAAAATTTCTCAGGACACCATAGGCTATGTTTTCATTTTATCGGTTACACGGTTTTAGAAAAATTCGAGCTTGTTATGAGAGAAATGCAAAAAAAGTGTGTTTTCCCATGTAGGCATAACCGATCGTTCCCAAATTTTGCACACTTATTTGGGTCCTGAAATGGGATCAAAAAAACTTTGATCTGATGGGATACCATTAAATTTTTCATTTTTCCTATAAACGATGACCCACTCTAATATTTATATCTTCTTCTTGTCGTAATGCCCGCATTATAATAAAGCCATTCTTAATTCAGTGTGTTCTAGATATGAACACTTTCACGTGTTATTAACTGAGAATTTCCTAACAATGACCTTGCTAATAATCACTTCGCATGTGTATATCGTGTGGCAAGCACGTGGATACTCTGTGCAAAAGGGAGTTAAGGAAATTTTCTTTGCGTAAAGGTCCTAGACCAAGCGGGAATCAAACCCGTCACTCTTACATGGTCTCGCTGAACACCCGTGCGTTTATCATTTTGGCTATGTGGGATAAAAGAACTAGGATAATACGCATTCAAAATAGGGATCGCTCTGATGATCTCATATTCGAAATGGCCGCCTTTCTTGTGAATGCGGCAGATTACCCTTCCTTTTCACTCCTCAAGTAGCTGACGGTTACCCTGATCCTGACTTGATGAGTTCATTTTCGATACTATCTTTACCAATTGTTTTTATTGGTTTTGAGCTGGTGAATAGCACCCTTAACTTCCCTTAACGTGGGAGTTCACTCATTTCCGACCTCTGCTGCACTGACGTAGACGTTTACTCCATTTCCGTGCTTGCATTTTTCACGCCGTTTAGGTGCTCATCAAAATACTGCATCCAACTTTAGATCACCTCCCGTCCGTGCGGTAGCCCGTGCCGGTAAGTTAACGAAAACGAACTCAAGCTTTCGCCGTTCAGCGAATATTCTACGGATGTGTATATACTTTTTACAGTATGCTCGTACATATGTATAGTTTCTTATTGGAATTCATCCAAGAATTCTTTTAGGATTACCTCTTGAAACTTTTGTCTGTATTCTTCCAAGTATTTTTGATTTGATTTCTATAGCAATTCCTGCTGTAATTTCTCTACGCATTCCTCCAGAAATTCATTTGATGGATTCTTTCAGCATTCCTCTTAAATTTCTTGGTAAATTCCACTAGAATACTTACTATATATCCTCTTGAGATGTTTTTGGGAATCTCTGTTGGGATTTCTTCAGGAAGGCAGTTAAAATTTCTCCAGAAATTAATAGTGGAATCCTTGTACCGACTTTCCGAACCCTCTAAGCAGAATACCCTCTTCGAATGAGTTCAATCAGTTTTGTACCTCTAATTCTGCGGATAACTGACATTTCATTGATTTAGTTAACATCAAATTCGTGATAATACTGAATCAACAATTTGCCGCCATAATACTCGATTTGCAGCTGCAGCTCTCCAACGTCGGTCACGCCCAACACTCGCCAGATCACGTTCCACCTGGTCCGCCCATCGTGCTCTCTGCGCTCCACGCCTTCTTGTACCAACCGGATGGTTAGCAAACATCAACTTTGCAGGGCTGTTGTCTGGCATTCTTGCAACATGCCCTGCCCACCGTATCCGTCCAGCTTTAGGCACTTTCAGGATGTTGGGTTCATCGTAGAGTGCAGCGAGCTCGTGGTTCATCCTTCTCCGCCACACACCGTTCTCATGCATGCCGCCAAAGATCGTCCTTAGCATGCGTCGCTCGAAAACTCCGAGTGCTTGAAGGTCCTCCTCGAGCATCGTCCATGTCTCGTGTCCGTAGAGAATTATCAGCGTCTTGTACATGGTACATTTGGTGCGGGGGTGAATCTTTTTTGACCGCAGTTTCTTCTGGAGCCCATAGTAGGCACGACTTCCACGAGCCGTTAGCAAGGAACCGAGGTAGACGAATTCTTCTACCACCTCGAAAGTATCCCCGTCTATCGTAACATTGCTGCCAAGGCTTGTCCTGTCTCGCTCAGTCCCACCTACCAGCATGTACTTTGTCTTAGCCGCATTCACCACCAGTCCGACCTTTGCTGCTTCACGTTTCAGGCAGGTGTACTGTTCTGCCACCGTTCCAAATATTCTAGCAATAATATCCATGTCATCCGCAAAACAGACAAATTGGCTGGATTTCGTGAAGATCGTACCCCGGCTGTTGAGCCCGGCTCGTCGCATAACACCTTCCAAGGCGATGTTGAATAGTAGGTAGTCCATCACCTTGTCGTAGTCCCCGTCGAGATTCAAATGAACTAGATAGTTCACCCGAAATCCTTACGCTGTTCTGCACACCGTCCATCGTTGCTCTTATCAGTCTAGTCAGCTTCCCGGGAAAGCTGTTCTCGTCCATAATTTTCCATAGCTCTATGCGGTCGATACTGTCGACTGTCGACGATCGTATGCCGCTTTGAAGTCGATGAACAGGTGATGCGTTGGGACCTGGTATTCTCGGCATTTCTGGAGGATTTGCCGTACGGTGAAAATCTGGTCCGTTGTCGACCGGCCGTCGATGAAACCGGCTTGGTAACTTCCCACGAACTCATTTACCTTAGGTGAAAGACGACGGAAGATGATCTGGGATAGCACTTTGTAGGCGGCATTCAAAATGGTGATCGCTCGAAAGTTCTCACACATTAACTTGTTGCCTTTCTTGTGGATGGGACAGATTATCCCTTCCTTCCACTCCTCCGGTAGCTGTTCGGTTTCCCAGATCTTGACTACTAACTGGTGCAGACAAGTGACCAACTTTTCCGGGCCCTTCTTGATGAGTTCTGCTGCGATACCGTCTTTACCAGCCGCTTAGTTGTTTTTGAGCTGGTGGATGGCATCCTTAGCTTCCCTCAGCGTGGGAGTTGGTTCGTTCTCGTCCTCTGCTGCACCAACATAGTCATTTCCTCCGCTGCCTTGGTCCTTCGTGCCTACATTCTCTTCGCCATTCAGGTGCTCGTCGAAGTGCTGCTTCCACCTTTCGATCACCTTACGTTTGTCCGTCAGGAGGCTCCCTTCCTTATCCCTGCAGATTTCGGCTTGCGGCACGTAGCCTTTGCGTTGAGCTTCTGGTAGAACTTGCGTGTTTCCTGTGAACGGCACAGGATTTCCATTTTCTCGCACTCCGCTTCTTCCAGGCGGCGCTTTTTCTCCCGGAAGAGACGGGTCTGCTGCTTCCGCTTCTGTCTGTATCGCTCCACCTTCTGTCGGGTTCCATGCTGCAACATTACCGCTCGCGCTGCATCCTTCTTCTCCAGAACCGCTCTGCACTCCTCGTCGAACCAATCGTTTCGTCGACTCCATTCTGCGTACCCGATAGTGCTCTCGGCTGCGTTGTTGATGGCTGCTTTGACTGTATTCCAGCAGTCCTCTAGAGGAGCCACATCGAGCACACCCTCGTCCGGCAACGCTGCCTCGAGATTCTGCGCGTATGTGGTGGCGACATCCGGTTGCTTCAGTCGCTCTAGATCGTATCGGGGCGGCCGCCGGTAATGTACGTTGTTAATAACGGAGAGTTTTGGGCGCAGTTTAACCATCATCAGGTAGTGATCAGAGTCGATATTAGCGCCACGATAGGTCCTGACGTCGATAATGTCGGAGAAGTGCCGTCCATCAATCAGAACGTGGTCGATTTGCGATTCCGTTTGCTGTGGTGATCTCCAGGTGTAACGATACGGGAGGCTGTGCTGGAAGAAGGTGCTACGAATGGCCATGTTCTTGGAGGCGGCGAAATCGATGAGGCGTAGGCCATTTTTGTTCGTCAGCTGAACTTTCCAATCGTCGGTCTGAATTCCTCCTCCTGGCCTACCTGAGCGTTTAGATCCCCTATGATGATCTTGACGTCGTGGTTTGAGCAGCGGTCGTACTCGCGTTCGAGCTGCGCGTTAAATGCGTCTTTATCATCATCAGTGCTTCCGGAGTGAGGGCTGTGCACGTTTATTATGCTAATGTTGAAGAATCTGCCCTTGATCCTCAACCTGCACCGAGCTTCCAATCGCAAGTCCCTTTTCGTCGCTGTGGTCGTCGCCATTGGTATCGGTTCGCATTCTCCTCTTGTTGATTTTCCGGTGCTAGTCTTTTTACGGCTGGCTCGCAAGGCCTGACACCAACCCACTAACCCAGGGAGCTGGGCTTACCTTCCCGGAAGCTTCGGGTTCTGCATTGGCGTTTCCTCCAACTACAATGCTAAATAGCTAGGCTCAAGCGCCAGTCCTCGCCGGGGGTGGTGTTTTTAATGGGCGAGATAATATTTTACCCAGAGTTAAAAATTTTCATTTTCAGTGAATGAAATTCAACGTGAATATTGAAGATTTGCAACTGAGGGATCAAAATAAACTTCATTTTGGTGAATGAATTTTCTCACTTATTCATTCATTTTTCTGTCACTGACAATTTTCACTGAGAAATACAACTAGACCGTAGCTCCCGATTATTCTTCCAATCACCTCAAAACTTGTGTATAGTAGTTAATTGCAATACTAATTAACTAATCTATTTGTCCATTAAGTCGGATTGTGCGTCTGTTAACAGAAATAGGACATTTTACGACGTCCGAAAAAATATTCGTGACAGAGAATTGAATGAAAAACGAGAGGCATTCAGCTGACAATGAATGTGGCCAAACACGAATGAAAAAATGAGAATGTCAATCTTCACTTTCAACCTTCGAATTTTTTACACACTGATTTTACCTGAGCTTCCACCCCCGGGGCGGAGATATGGGCCTAAACAAATGACATGTTTTTGAGGGGGACCCCAAACTTTTGATCGGGAGTGTACCTTTCTATATCACACGTTTACATTGAGCATGAGCATGAGCATAGATGACCGCACAATTCGCAGTTGCAAGTCCGTGTTTAACCAGAGCAATCGAAATTGCACAAGAAACCAATGAATAGGGCTTGGTACTAGCCTACTATTCTCAATGTGCATAGCAATTTTAGTAATGTCAAAAACGGCACTGGCCACGTCCTTACGATCAACGAGAAAGGAAGGGAATGTTAAGACAACCGTTGTTATAGATACCGGAAATCCCAGAGTCTCCACGATTTTCTTGGGAACGAATCATCGTTAGTAGGGTAGGGTACATTGTCATTTTAGGAGTCACCGATGGTTGATAATGCGATCTCACAATGGATCAATAAATACTAACTTTCGCGCACAACCAACCACTATTCTATACGAAAACATGTCTAATAAAAGAAATCCTGTCGCGCGTCTCCACCCCATTAGGGAGCAGAAGCTTGAGGCCATTCCACACAGGAATGAACTCTACACGACAAAGGACAAACCAATGATCCAAACCCATGCATTCACAACAAGAAACAGCATAAAACTAATGTCGAATTCGTCTATTCCCGACAGTGCACTGCACCGGTGTAGCAATTGACACCGAATAAACGAACGGTTTCCTATATCACACGTTTACATTGAGGAGAATTACTAAAGTTCGATTTATGATAACATTTTTAGTAACTGTTCAAGTGTCGATACCGATACCCACTTCGTTCAAGCCGTGGGCTGATCAAAAATACCTCCTGCGAAACGAGTGCTCCTGTTTATGCCAGTTCTCTTCTTCTGCAACTGTAGTTGTCGGAACAAAAGTTGACAAAGGTGCTTATGCTGCAGGCCATTAACGATAAAACGGGACTTTGTTAGTAAGTACACAGTAACATAACACACACAGAACATAATACAGTATGACCCATAAAAAAATGCGACATTTATTTTTTTTTGCGGTATTTGATGATTTTTAATGAAATAATCCTAATGAATTAAACTTTTTTGGATAAGGATACAATAAGGAGGTCATTGTCATACAGGATCTCTAAAATTTTTGTCAAAATATTCATTGGTTACGTATATGGGATGCATTATAATTGTTAACAATTTCTAAATAAAATCAAGTTTTCCTCTAATTTTCAGAGCAAAATGAACTAAGATAAAAACTTTTAAACACATGGAAACCATGAAGAAATACCCAGCAAACACATGATCGTATATGATGTTGCATAGGATGCAAAAGTGGAGGCGATATACGTACACTTTACACGCGGGTAAATGGAAGCATGTACGCATATGGCCTCCACTTTAGCATCCTATACATCATCATATAAGACTTTGTGTTAGCTGGGTATGTACTCTTTAATACGCCCATGTTTGAAAAATATTTTAAAAATAATTTCAAATGTTTAGGAAACAAAAACTAAAAAAGGTGTTACATATTAAAAACCGTATTTGAGATAAATTAATAAAAAACTTAACACTGTTTGAACATTTTTCAAAACATTTTTTTTGTCGATGAAGGCATATAAACCTACCTATCATAAGGTACAAATACCTACCTATCATAAGGTACAAATACTAAGTATTTAAAAACAATTTCATGCTTAAAACATAATATTTTCTAAAAATTATCATTTGTCAAACAATTCAATTTTCAGAAAAAGTCTCCTAATTTATAAGTTAATATTTTTTTCGTTCTTGTCCGATGAACCAACGAACTCCTGAAGATCTTATCCAGCCATAAAAGTACTATTTTGAAAATAAAATTTGATTGAATGTGATTGAAAGCAATTGAAAGAAAACTATACCCTTAAGAAACGGCCTCTGGCGCGTGGACGATTTCGACATCCATATGTTCAACGTTATATTTCCAAAGGTATGTGCATGAAATCAGTCTATGTTGCTTTGCCATTATCAGATTAGTGGCTATACTATACTATCCAATAGATACATGCAAGGTTAATCAGTTTGAAGTAGGGGAACGATGACTTTGAAAACTGTCGCATGTTTTTATGGGTCATACTGTACATAACACATAATTTGTTGTACACTAGATTCCTAAGAAGAAGGCACAATAAATGTCTCCGAAACGTCAGATGAAAACATAAGAATCCGTTTTGAATTGAAACAGACTGAAAGCCATTACCCGAAATCAACATTTCAATATTACTTTTAATGAATCAACAGAATCAGAATCTTTTCGCGCGTGATAAATTGTTCCCATCCAGGCAATAGATAGATATTCTAACGGACAATCAATACAACTACTGCAATAAACGCTATTACGTGGTAGTTTTGTGCTTGCATATTATCAGGGATCAGCGTTATTCATCATCATCAACAACATCATATCATTTAGCACGTGCTAAAGTAGATGACTCTTGTCTCGTGCAAGACATTAAGATAAGTGATTCATACAAAAAATGTACTAAACATTGAAATTCCAGTTTACATTTGAATTAATTTTGTACTGGTAGGGTAAGAAATCAAAATTTGAACTAGTCAAAATGTAATCTTAATTTGAACTATTTTGAAATTCATTGAAATGACGTACTTTTTGGGCAAATATTGTCCCGAAAAAGATGTTAAACAGCTTTCCGTAATATAATCTGATAACATAATCTTTAAAAGCATTGAAAAAAGCGTTTTTGCCATCGAAAATAAGCAATTCAAAAATCACTGTGATTTTACCTATTTCCCACCACAAAAAGCACATTTTCGGTGCACCCATACAGCTCATGCATTGCATCACACGCAATAAGTGAATACGTCAAATGAAAGCTTGTTTATCGTAGAATTGATCAACCGAATAATATTCCGCATTACGTATTTGTCATAACATTATCAAATTTAAGTGATTCTTACTTGGAGAATGTTAGGGGCTGTCCATTAATTACGTAAGGGTTTATAGGGGGAGGGGGGTTTGAGAAATCTAACGCGCCATACAAAAATTTTTGGGTTCCCATACAAAAAATCTTACAATGGTGTCGAAAAATTGTAAAATTTTCCTTACGTAAATAATGGACAGCCTCTTATCTTAAGTTGAACCATTTGTAATCTAAATTTGAACTAGTAAACGGGTGGTGAGCTTCCAGTGTTGGCCTGTAGATTGCGCTAGTGGTTGCTTTGTTTACTCTTGGGGATGAAAAATTCCAAATTCCTAAAGAATTTCGGACATTCTGAGTTGAGATTCCACTGCCTAATGAAAAATAGGTATGAGAATTAGCAGATTCATGTGATTTTTAATTGTTTAGCATGGAATTGGCTGTTTTGTGAGTTGCTCGAGCTGCTGCCGCCAGTAGTTCAAATTAAGATTAAAATTGGTTCAAATTATGATTACGATGGCTCAAATTAAGATTAAAATCATTGTTGATGAAAAATCGAATATTTCAATGAAATTCGGTGCAAATACAAACTTTTTACCATTTAACAGAAAGCTTATACCCGTGGCTTTCATGTAGGGTATTGTACCATTCGGGCAGGTGTACCTATTTTGGGCACTTGCCGCTATAGGGTCTGGGACCATTTGGGCAGGAGCACCTATTTTGGGCACTTGCTGCTATAACTCAGTCAATTTCAAACCAATTGATATGAAATTTTGTACAGGGCTAGATACTGTGCGTATCTTATCGTATTCCAAAACTCAAGTTAATTGGCTGAAAACTGGAGCTACAGCAGCAAGTGCCCAAAATAGGTGCTCCTGCCCAAATGGTCCCAGACCCTAATTAAGTCAATTTCAAACCGATTGATTTGAATTTTTGTACACAGCTAGATACTGTACGTGCCTAACTCTATACAAAATTTCAAATCAATCGGTTTGAAATTGACTTAGTTATAGCGCCCAAAATGGTACAAGACCATACATACGATTTTGCCGTAGTAAATTATTTCCATGTGGGAGAAAAAATCACTTAAAATTTGCACTGCTTCAGAAAGCCGCAATTTGGTTCAAATTTTGATTATCTACCCTAATGAGTGTTTCAAAAATGCTCAAAAACCTTGTAAAATTTAAATATTGTCTCGAACATTCATGCAAAAAATTCTGAATTTACTCCGTTTTGCAACTTGAATGAAACTAAATTTTGAAATCGTGGTTTATGTATGTGTTCATTTTCTGTACTCACTTACTATGCTATCTCTATTGTGGATTTGATATTCACAGAAATTTTGGGTGGAACATACAGTACTGGGCGGAATGAAGTGCGCAATGGCTGTTTTTCATACAAAATGCTCATGTTCAGGGGGTCGAATCTCAGCTTCTAATGCACCGATTGATCCCAAATTTTGTCTGGATATTCGTAATAACTTGAAATTTGATCTGTGAAAGAAGAAAACATTTCTGAGCAAAACTTTTTAAAATGCCGTGAAAGTCCCATTTTAATTAAAATAGCTAAATTGAGATTTTTTAAAATTATTGTGTAAACGGATTACTTGAAGTAAATGCTTTGCTCAGAAAAGTTGTGTGTTTCGTTAGACTAATCAAAGTTGCAAAATAATGTGTTTGACACATTCTACCGAGACGTTACAACGCTTTGACGCCTTTTTGGTCAGATTTTTCACTATAACACGTAAATTTGACCGTAAACCCTCAAATATTTTTGCATATTCGGATTCCTTGTGAAATTTCCAATAAATTTCATCTGTTGAACATTTAGTTATCATTGGAAAAGTTGGTCGAAAATGGGAATTAGTAGCGTGACGTTACAACGTTGTAACGTCACGCTACTCATTTTCATTTTTAACATACTTTTCCGATGAAAACTAACTGTTCAACAGATCATACTTATTGGAAATTTTACAAGGATTCCGAATATGCAATAATATTTGGGGGTTTACTGTATTGGGGGTTTAATACTGGGGTTTACAAAAAGGCGTCAAAACGTTGTAATGTCACGGTAGAATGTGTCATTTACCTAAAAATTGAAATTTCGGAATTATTCCAAAATCAAAATTTCTCAATTTTTCTTGATATGGGAATTTTGCGATATATTAAATTTTGCTCAGAAATATTTTCTTTATTCACAGATCAAATTTCAAGTTATTACAAATGTCCAGACAGAATTTGAGATCAATCGGTGTATTAGATGCTGAGATTCGACCCCCTAAACATGATCATTTTGTATGAAAAACAACCAAAGCGCACTTTACATTTTTTACATTACTACTTACTTCACATTATATTTCGTCCAGTACTGTATCAGCGGTGTGTATAAATAGATACTAGCCGCGGAACATCTTTATCCAGCAATGACTGCGGTGACTTCGAATTCATCTTTGCAAAAGAAAAGAAGATTGATCCACTGAATCAGATTATCCACAAACAAACAGGTTTGCTTGCCATGAACTTCAACTTGAACGAACGCTGTCTATTGGTGTAGGGGCTTACATAAGAGATAACAAGTATTGTTCATTGCATGGTTTAAAATATAATTCCAGAAGACGGGTTCAATGGGTTTTATGTTCTTTGGCATTTGTAACACTCAGATATCAGCTTTCAATTAAATGTTCACGCCCATAAAAGTAAAGATTTTTATTGAATTGCCATCCGTTGATTGACCCCGCGTTGATATGCAATAATGACATGCCAACGCATATGATCATCTTTACTTGCAAACCAGTTCTACCGGTGCATGCTCGGTACAGGACTACAGTGCTCTCCCAAGTATCACCACACCACTCGAAACCCCTTTGAGACCAGCTGAATGTTTGTACCTTCTCGCAATGATAATATTCTCGCGTTTAGTACCAAACGCGCACATCTGCAACGATTGATTTCTCTTTATGGATTTTCTCTTCAGATTCCGGAAAATACTTTTGATGATTTCTCAGAGCGTTTTGGAAATGAACGACTACGGCTAGCATCTTGAACAAAAAAAAAGAAAATAATTTGCCGACTAAGTTAATAATTAAAAAGAAAATCGATCATCGCCGATACACCCGTGTGGTACTAAGCGCGAGATATTAAGACCACTTAATTGCGTCCAGAAGTACATGTAATCTTGATTGAAACTTATTTCAATGTACTGCCTAAAACGGCGTATTTTGAATCCACACTTTTGTGGGGTCCACTTAGTTGTGCATCAAATTAACACCACCCCCGCTCGCAACTTTAAAACCTGTTTCCTGAGAGAAACAGACAGCCACAATAAGTCGTAAATTACGATGCTATGTGATATCCGATCGAGCAGGAAAGAAGGCCCTGACAGAAGAATTACGGGTTTTCCAATTCACATTCCAGGAATCACTACCGTGCGCGACTCAAAGTATACTAACAGACAGGGCCGAGCGTTGGATGTGTTAACAACACATGAATGATCAACGAACGATCGATTGCTCGATCGGACGAGGGCGGTTGGTTTGTTGGTTGGTGGAAGCGTGGTTGGATTTCCCCGCGTATTGGGATCTTCCTTATCACTGGTTCGCGCGGTATGTTTTGATTGGAACTGGAGCTGCTTGCGGCTTGCTCTCTCGGGGTGCTCTATGTACGTGCTACTAGCACTTACCCACCGATGAGAGCAGGTTACGCTTTCAGTCGTATAAATATCAATTGCAGTCTGCCGGAGTCAGCAAGTTGAGTGATACGGTTTCCTCTCTCTACTAGGTTAGCACCGTCGGGTATTTCTGTTGTTTGGGCTGGGTATTCTCCAGGAAGTTTAAGTTAGTAGCCAATAAGAAGTGTAACGGATAGGAAGTTCTCAGAATGCGGTTTTTCGTAGGAGCTGTTCTAGCAGTCACGTTGGCTTGCGCCTGTGGCAGTGTCGGTAGGTTGAAAAAAAAAATGATTGTTTGAGATAAGTAATTAACATTTATACGGATTTGTTTGTTCCACAGTTCCATTACGGAGAAATGTGAGGGATGTAAGTGGTAGTGCATCGTCAGCAGCTTCGCAATCAGCCAGCGGCGCCGGTGGATCGGCCTCTCAAAGCGGAAGTTCCGCATCCTCCCAATCCATTGGACAGTTTCCCCAGTTTGGAGCACAATTCCAGCAACCCATGTTTGGTGCTAATCAACTCGGGTTTGGACAATTCCCACAGTTCCCACAATTCGGACAGTTTCCAGGGTTCGCTGGATCCTCGAGTGGAGCTTCATCTAGTTCATTCAGCCAAGGAGGTCATGGGGTTCAATCGGGATCGCAGTCTGGCTCACAGTCGTTTTCATCTAGTTCAGGAGGTCATGGTGGATCAGGATCACAATCTGGTTCCCAATCCTTCTCAGCTGGTGGATCAGGTCATGGTGGCCAGAGTGGCTCGGCATCGTCTGCTGGATCGCAATCCGCCAGCAGCGGACACGATCATGGGGCACATGGCGTCGTAGATACCGGTTCCCAAGCTGGAGCTCAATCAACCTCTATCGGGCAAGACCATGGCCACCATGGAGGACACGGAGGGGTTGGAAGTGGTTCCCAAGCAGGAGCGCAGTCTGCATCGCACGGTCAGGATCACGGAGGTCACGGATCTTCTGGAAGTGGTGCCCAAGCAGGATCACAGTCGGTCGGTGGGGACGCAGGACATCATGGAGGTGCCGGAAGTGGCTCGCAAGCTGGGTCACAGTCCTTCAACCAAGGTCAATCATCCTTCGGACCCGGAGGAAGACACACTGAAATTCATAAACAGGGTGATGGGTTTGGCGTACGAGTCAGTACTGATGAATCAGCTGATGGAACGAAAAAGAAGGCCGAAAGCGAGGCTTGGGTTTGGCAAAGCTGAGAAATGAATGACAAAACAAATACAAAAGATTCCTGTTGATAATGGCAAGAATGACTTTCAATTCTACGTTTTATAAGCTCTCCCTATATTTGATTGCGATCTGGAGTTTACTTTTTTGCTGATCCCATCGTCACACACAGCATCCCCCTTCGTAATCCACTTTCCTCTCGAGGTTTGTATATTCATATGTTTACACGAGGCTCGCGCTTGACTGCGAGAGCCGGTCGATCAAAAAATGGACGGGTTTTTATGGCTAGAGTCATTACAATCGTATAGGGATTGAAGAAAATGTTTATAAAGGAATGGCCTGGCTAAGAGGCGCTCAATACCTTGCCTCTTACTCGTGCAGTAAGTATTGCAAGCGTCGGATCGAGATGATGGGTGTCTCAAAACTAATCGGATTAATAGCCGTGGTCGGTTTGGCAACCGGTAAGTAATCTATTTTTTGTCCAATTACCGTTAAATTTGATACTACTTTGAGGTAGATGGCATTATCACTTCGTAATGCTGACAAACAAGTTCAAATGGTTAACATTTTTGTTTTCGTTTTTTACCGTTCGAGATTAGAAGGTCTCGACCTATATATGAATGATAACCCACTTTATTAAAATATATTCCAGCTAACCCTAACGGATTCCAGCCGAACAATTATCCTCAGAACCAGGTAAATGCCTGGCAGCAGGCATGCCGTAACTTCCAACAGCAGCAACTCCACACTCAGCTTGCCCAGAATCAGTTCTTTGCTCAGACATTCCCCCAAATCGGTCTGCCCCCGCTTCCGTTCATGGACATCTGCGGCCAATTTGGCAGCGCCGGTGGTGGTGCTGGCTTTGCCCAAAGCGGTGCCAGTGCTGGAGCAAGCTCGTTTTCCGGTGGAGTTGATGGAGGACTTGGCAACCGTTTCGGTGGTTCCGGTGGTGGCGGAGGAAATGTACAAGGTGTCAGCGTGAGCACCGGTTCGTTCCCCAACGGACAGTCAGGAACATCGGTCACTCACTTTGGACCAGGCGGAGCCAGCACCACGCATTACGGCCAGGGTGGTAACAGCTTTGGCACGGAGAATAGGTTCGGAGGAGGAAATGGTGGCGGACATCAAGCGGGTGCCAGCTTCAGTAGTTTCAGCGGTAGCCCAGGCAATGGAGGATATGCTACGGCCAATCGTTTCGGTGGCAGCAGTGGCGGTTCGGGAGTAGGAGTTAGCTCATTTGGGGCGTCATCGTCTTCTGGCAATGGAGGTTACGCGACTGCAAATCGATTCGGAGGTAGTGGCGGAGGATATTCTGGCGTTGGCGCAAGTGCATTTGGTGGAAATGGAGGAAACTTCGCTTCGGCTAATCGCTTTGGTGGTGCAGATGGAGGACAGAGCTTCAGCACACAAGGACAGCACGGTGCAGGGATCAGTGTATCCAGCGTCAATGACGGTCACGGCAATGTGCACACACAGGTGCACAAACAGCAATATTAAAAAGACGCAACTCTATAGTCTTGAATAGTGATAGAAAAACGTTTATGCGAATAAATATGTCGTTGTAGTTACCATACTTGTTACTTATTACTTGGTTTTCGAATTGTATCATTATGCAGTATGTTTCAAGAAAATCAAAACGAAACAAATCAAATAGATCATTGTTGATACCTACGTCCATTAACCCGGAAGCGGTCGCGCCGTGTACTGAGTACGCGAACCATGAAAAAAAATACACGCTTGTGGTACGCGACTGCTCGATGGTTAACAATCAAAAATTTTAGATAGAGTTGATGAAGTTTCCCGTGATTAGTGAGGAAGTTAACGTTAACTAGACTGACCCGAATACAAAAATGTCGGAAAATTCCACGGGCAACTTCTAGAAGTCTGCCTTTGGGTGAGTAGAACAATCTTGAAAGGTTCAGCTCAATCGGTTTAAAACGGAGCTGGCACTACACCCGATTATTTTTTTTTTTGCACGGGTCGTTTTTCTGCCATAACTCTGTCAATTTTGAACCTATTGACTTGATTTTTCGTACACGGATAGTACTAATCTTGTCTCCATGTGTACAAATTTTCATGTGAATCGGTTGAAAATTGTTATGTTTTTTTTTTTATTCTTTATCACTAAACCTAATTTACAGCTCCTTTGTCCACTAGGGCACTACGTGAGCGATTCCAATTGGACGCTGCACTTACATATTGTACAGCGCCTAAATGTATACTATTCTAAATCAACTATATCGAACTGGTGCCTTGTGCTGCTTTCACTTTTCTACCCTGTCCACAGTAGAATGATGAGCACGATGATGCTGATGTGTGGCTCTTGTTCCTTTTCCAGTCCAATTGGGGGTCGTCCATTATGAGTTGCGGTTCGCCGATATCCAAGTTTCCGGGTCCGTTAGAGCATATGCTCCAAAGAGGGTCAGGTGTCAGCTGCTCTCGGGAGGAAGAGCAACTGACGAAAAATTGCAAGTGCCGGGGCTGGGATCGAACCCATGACCATCCGCTTATGAAGCGAACGTGTGGACCACTATGCCACGGGCCCCGACAAAGTTGTTATGTTATGGCCAAAATTATGACCAAAAAACGACCCTTGCACAAAAAAAAGAGAATCGGGTGTAATGAGTAGGTTTTCAGCCCAAAAATTTGGGAAATTCCAATCTATTGTTCAGTACGTCGGTTTGTCGTGCTCGATTTGGCTCAAAATGAACAAAATAGCAGTTAATACTCTTAGAGGATCAAATTTCTAGAAGATCATAACACGCTAAAACTTAATTGAATCGCGCTTCCAGTCAACAGAAGGAGAATGAGGATCTGTACCCTCGTTTACTTTTAGCTGCTACATTGTACCGGCCCACATTTATATGGCGAGAAAAAAGTAGGAGAGCGTCCATAAATAACGTCAAGCAAAAATTTCCCATCTTCAACCCTCCTCCCTACGTCTCACTTTTTGTATGAGACGTCTGAAATTTTTCTATGGGTTGTCACACGTTGCTGAACAAACTGACCCCCCCCTCCCCCCTTAAAAGCGTGACGCAATTTATGAACGTTCCGTAGTAAAAACTCACGGGGCACTCTCTAAAATTATGCTTTTGGGTGATTAGAACAACGTGTAAAAGATTTGGCTCAATCGATTAAAAACTGAGCTGGCACAAATGAGTTGAAGTTTGTATGGGGTTTAAACCCGAATATAACAGAAATTGAACGCCCTCCAGTCCTTCGTTCAGTACTTCGGTTTGTCGTGCATGATTTGGCTCAAAATGAAGAAAAAAGACCTTGGTACTTATAGGAAGAAATTTGTGAAAGATCATACCACGCTAAAACTTAATTCGATTGTGGTTTAAGCCAGCAAAAGGAGGATGAGGATCTCATCAGGGGCGCCAACATGGTCAAATTTAAGGGGGGGGGGGGTCAAAGCCTATTTTCTGTTTTTTTTTTGTATGGGAAAATTTGAAAATCGTCGAATATGGAGGGGGGGGGGGGCTAAACCATACTCCCCTCCCCATAATTTGGCGCCTATCAGGTATCAGAAGGCCGGCTCCAGAGGCACGTTATCCTCCATTTGAGACATTTGTGCCGTCGCCAAAATAATAGCCTATTTCATCATCTACCTGAGGGAAAAGGAAGGAAATAAGGATAAGGATGGGGATAAGGACAGGTAGGGAAATAGGAAAAGTACCCTGGAAGAGGATACTAACGCATAAGCGTACCACAATGGGTTCAAACAGTGCCCTGAAAAGGGCACTGTCATTACGCATAAAGCGAAAGAGAGCCTATAGCTTTTTACCACAGCCGGCTAAGAACAACAGAATATCCTGAATATGCAGGTCTCTGAAGTCACTTTCACTTAATAAGTGTTCACCGAATACTCGGAAACGCAGTTGTGCAAAAACTGGACAGTTACATATCAAATGATACGAAGTTCCATAATCGGATTCACAGCTATCACATGCAAATGAATCAGCTTGCTGAATATTCGCCATGTGATAGCTGAGTCGGCAGTGGCCAGTCAATGCTTTGACCAGAATGCTGCAATTCTGCTTTGACATATTAATAAGATACTTCGCCGCCCTTGGAGATGGCTCAATACAATACAATTTTGTTTGAGGACATGACTCCAAACTATTCCAGTATTGTCTGTGTTGAGTAGCAGCCCAGGTGTGAATCTGAAGCTTTACCCAACACTTTGATATCGGAATAGCTGGCTCAGGGCAAATGAAGTCATGTGATGCTCCAGTGCGAGCTAACTCATCAGCCAATTCATTTCCAGCGATGGAAGAATGGCCAGGCACCCATACAAGGTGAACAGCGTTTGCTGAATTCCGCTCCTCGATCGACTTGGAGTTGGCCGAAGCAAGTGCTTTAATAGCAGCCTGGCTATCTGAACAGAAGTATATTACTTTGCCCATTACGTGCTGCTGAGTGCTGATTGCACTCCGCACATAAGAGCAAAGATTTCGGCCTGAAAGACGGTGCAGTGTCTACCAAGTGAATAAGACTGATACAGCCTTAGCTCACGAGAATAAACACCAGCACCTGCTCGACCTTCGATAAGGGAGCCATCAGTGTAACATACGATGCCGTCTGAAATACTTCTCTCCAGATAACCAGATGTCCACTCTTCCCGGGAAGGGAATTTCGTGGAAAATGTCCTATATGGAAAATTACAAGCAATTGTAAGATCACTCTGAGCAAGGACAGCTTTGTCCCAATTCACCAAAAGTGGAAACAACGCGGTGTGTGTTGAACTGCGGTTCACAGGAGTTTCCTCTAGTAAACCGAGTACCCATAGACGGTAAGTGCAAGAAAGTGCTTCTTGTTTGAGATGAATGTGTAGTGGGGAAACGTCAAAGAGCACTTCGAGCGCTGCCGTAGGAGTTGAAGAGAACGCTCCAGACATCGCCATTAAGCACATCCTTTGGAGATGGCCTAATTTTGATTGGACCGTTCTCACTTCGCCCTTTTGCCACCACACCAGACATCCATAAGCCAATATTGGACGAACAACAGTTGTGTACATCCATTTGATATACTTGGGTTTAAGACCCCAAGTTGTACCAAAGGTTCGCCGGCATTGTCCAAAGGCCATACAAGCTTCCTTGATTCTAAACTCTACATGAGGTGACCAGGAAAGCTTGGAATCAAGAATGACTCCAACGTACTTTACCTGTTCAGTCACATTGATTTCAGAATCAAAGAGACGTAAAGGTCGAACACCATTACGGTTTCGCTTTTCCGTGAAAAGAACAATAAATGTTTTACTTGGATTTACCGAAAGGCCATATTGGCGACACCAACCCTCAACTACCTGAAGAGCGTTTTGCATCAGGTCGAAAAGGGTGCTGATGCACAAACCGACTAACAATGTTAGGTAGCCGTCGGCAAAACCATAAGTAGGAAAACCGCTATAATTGAGTTGCCTCAATAGCGTATCTGCTACGAGATTCCACAAAAGTGGTGATAAGACTCCCCCTTGAGGGCATCCACAAACGCTCAATTTCCTAATCGCCGCTTGACGCAATGTCGAGAAGAGATGTCGGTTTTTGAGCATTTGGTGAATCCAATTGGAAATCATTGGAGATGTACCATGACCCCGTGCGGCTTCCAATATGGCATCGAAAGGCACGTTGCAAAGGCACCCTAGATATCTAAGAAAACACCCAAGCAGGATTGTTTTTGAGCGAATGCCTTCTCGATATCGTAAACAACTTTCGCTTGTTTTAGAATAGGATGAATATGGGAGCGTGATACTACTGATGGCACTCATACCCTATATTACTAACTGTCAATCTCTGCTGGTGTAATGTAAGAAACATTTTTGATGGCAGTATACTGCCGTCGAACGCATAAATGTCACATTACGACATTTTTGAGGGTTTTATTGCAAACGTCATATTCTGAAACGTATTTTTCTTAGGTGATCGACTGTATGTTGGATGTCTTCATGATTCTCACAGAAGACTGAAAAGCCAGCAACATAACTGAAGAAACGTATTTTTGAAAAAAAATTTCAACAATAGCCAAAGATTTTTTAATTCTTTTACAATGAGATTTTTTTAACTTTTGCTTAGCTGGGAGCGAAAAGAAATCTAAATTGTCTACATTTTTTTTTTCAAAATTATCTCAAGCAGCACCAAAAAGATCTATGACAAAACGGGACTATTTTATTTGTCTTTCCACTTTCTGTTTTCAAACTGCAAAAGCTATACTTCTTTCGTTATTTGAATCCATTATCTAAGTGTGAATCCCCGAAAAGTAGGTTTCCTATTTTTATGTATATTCGCACGCCAGTCCCTGGTCAGATTAGCCCGGTCGAACCAGTTTATAAACAAAATTTCTTGTTATCTCCTTTTGTATTTTGTTGACCTATTACGCGCGTTGCATGGCTTATTACGGCGAATGCAACGGCGAACATCCCCGCGAGTAGGGTTTTTCCCAGCTTGTTAGGAACTCATTAAATTCATGTTGTTTGCATGGCTTTCCGTATTCGATTATTTACCCTGTCCGGTGGATTGAACTATCCAAGAACTGGGAAAAGCCCAGCCAGCATAACACCCTCCCATCCATACACCTCTTGGACTCGGTTTTGTTTCTGTTGTCCAGTTGTTCCAGTTCCAACCCAACATCAGAGAGGAAGCAAAGAGATGTGGGGTGGGTACGATGATCTTATTAGCACCGGCAGAGGAAGACGATAACCACGACTACGACGCGTCGGCCGGCCGACATCCCCTGTGGAAGACAGGTTTTTTTTCGGTTTCCGAAGAACCGGTTTGCATATCTTGTGGGTTGGTAAACACATGCGACTCATCATCATCGTCGTCGTCGTCGTCCCATGCCGTCCGGTCCGGCGTGAAAGATGAACAAACTGCGAAAAATAACATAAACATATGGGTGTAGGAAGATGTGATAGAGAACATTAATTGGTGTCCGCGGAAGAGGGTGTCGGCTGGGCTGGGACAGAGATTTCTTTGGATTTGATTTTTATTTGTTGAGTTTTGCAAATAACTGGTTTTTTGATTTTTGTTTTCTCCTTTTTGCGGACTCTCCGTTCGAATTCTCTTTGAAAGCAGACAATAAACTTTTTTGTTTGCTTACTTTTATTCCTATCATTGTATGCCATCTTATACTTTTCGACACTGATGTCTTGGTAGAAAACCTTACAATTTTATCCCAATCATATGAACAACCCATCATTAGAATGCTTGTTCGCCTATAAATCTATGATGGATAATAAAATGTGGGACCATTTGGACTCGTTTCCGCTAAACTTTACCCATTTTCAAACCAAACAGGATGTTTTTTTTTTGTAAACGATTTAGACTACACAGCGTAACAAAAAATAGCTTTTGGTCTGTCTCAAGAGCAAACTTATGTGTCTCTGACAGATTTTGGGCCGCTGAATCCGAATCCGGGCTCAGATTTGCTCCAACACGTCACAATTTTGAGCTATACCTCAATTTATAGGGCAAAATATGCGATTTTGGGCTTTTTTGACTGCAAGTTATTAAGCATGGAAATATTTTTTTAAGCAATTAAAAGGTTAATTGGTCAATTAACATCTAAATTAACGACTTATGTAAAATATTTCGTTTTACCAAATCGAATTTTATAGTTTTAAGCGATTTATGTTAGGTACAATATTTCCCATACAAGTCACCCTCCAAAAGTTGCATGCAAGTTTTCATACTAACATAAAATGCTTAAATCTATCAAATTTGAATAGGTAAAACAAAATATTTTGCATGAGTCGTTAATTTAGATGTTAATTGACCAATTAACCTTTTGGATGCTTAAAAAAAATATTTCCATGCTTAATGGCTTGCAGTCAAAAAAGCCCAAAATCGCATATTTTGCCCTATAAGTTGAGGTATAGCTCAAAATTGTCACGTGTTGGAGCAAATCTGAGCCCGGATTCGGATTCAGCGGCCCAAAATCCTTCGGAGACACATAAGTTTGCTCCTGAGACAAAAAAAATGTTGCGCTGTGCTATAGTACCTTAAATTGGCTATAGTGATTTTCAATCCTTAACTCATTTACTCAAATTTTGTACCGTAAAATGGGGTGTTAAGAGACGGAAAATTTTTCGTCCCCATTAATTCATGGGTTCTACTTCTTAAAACTTTCAGGAAAAGCAGTCCGATCATTGTATTGCTGCCTGCTACGCATGTATATTACAAAATTTGACGATTTTTAGGAGAAATTGAAGATATTTAACAAAATGTGTGAATTTTCGGAAAATATGAAAATGGGGTGTTAAGAAATTTAAGGGAATGAATGTAAAAATTCTTATAATTCAAAGAAAGATAAAATTGATGAATTGTTAACAGTGACTGTAATATTTCTTGAACATCGCCGAAAAAGATTGTCATAGTCCTGAAGGTGCAGGGACAGTTTCATTGTCATCTACCTTTGTATATGAGTTTTTTTTATGTTAAAGCCTCGAAATCTGAAAAAATACCGTCAATTGTATCTGAGTGGCTTAAATTGCGTTGCGTTGCGTTGCGTTGTAACGGAGTAATTCGTAGATTGCATACTGAAAGTTGTCATGTTAAAACTTAAATACTCCTATTCTAATTGCTTATGGGATGCTATTTGGGAAGGAACAGCTATCCAATCAGAAGTTGAAGTAAAAAAGACATGAGAACTTCCATTGCCGGCCACGCCCATCTTCTCCGTTACGAGGATAGGGAAGGATGTGATGATATGACACCTACTTTACAAGAGGTCAGCGACTCACCGACACCCCCATAGGTGTCAAGGAGTTGGATATTTGGAAAGGGTTGATTGGGGATTCACTATAAGCGAGTGATGCGGCAAGATTCAGATTGTGTAAGTGTATTTGAGTGGATCATGTAGATGTGTTGTTGTGAGTGTAAGTGATTTTTTACACCGTCGTTGGGAGTGACATAGCTAAGAAATTTGTCACTCCATGGGCCTTTTTGCTTCCGGGATGGGGCACAGGCATTTGGACCATGTGTCCTGGCTAACAAGCCTAGGCTTAAGCGCCATTGATCGCTCTCTGAAACGATAAGAAATTCGTTATGTGGATGGGAAGGGATAATAGGGAAGGGATGATATCTATTTATCGAGATGCCAGCGACTCATCGACGCTCTCGTAAATAGAAAGGAAATAGGATTTTGGAACTGGAATGGTCTGGAATTTAGTATGATTAAGTTATGCTGGAATTTGGATGAGATGTAAAGGGTGAAAACACAACAAATACGTCAATAAAATAATTTACCTCTATCGCTGAAACAGAAAGTGTTAGGAATAATTTTTCAAAACTTAAATAATTAATGCCCTTCTTATGACGTAAATGTTCATTTGTGATAAAATGCCATTCAAATCTCTACTTCCGATTTTTGCTCAACAGCATAATTGAGTTTCTTCAAACTCGAAACAAACGGAATAAGATGTATATTATGCCATAGTTTTAAAAACAAGATTGTTAACTAAGTTGGCAAACTTTAATGCTACTTGCTACTACTTGCTTCAATGGCAGAACTATTGATGAGCAATCAATTATATTTATACTCAACTTCATTAAAAAAAAAAAAACAAAATCATAAAATTATAGCCCCCATGAATGTGAAGAAGAAGAGTACGCCATTTTCTACATAATGGTTTTAAAGGGAAGTTGGCATCTCCACTCTTCCAACCAAAACGGACAAAAACGGACAAAACAAGCATTCAACTTGATAAATATTTAACCAAACAAGTCGAGAATATGCTCATCAACATATAGCAAATCATGATGAACCTTGGATTTACGTCGACCGGTTCCTACAAATATTTGTCTAGGTCCCATTTATATTTTATTTTTTTTGTGAGATGACATAATTGACATAATTGGTGTAAAAACCTGGGGTTGTAAATTGTACGGTACCGACGCCTGCCAAAGTTGCCATTGCACAATACCTTTCTAGCTTTGGTGTGGTTCATGAAGTCTCTTCGAAGATTGCTGGAGCGCTGTAAATCAGTTTTCAACGAAGCGTACATGGTGTGAAGATAGGGAAACGATTAGTTTGACGGCCTGCAATGCTGCAGCACGAGACGTAACAGAACGCGGAACAATTCAAAAGAAAACATAAAATTTAAAAACTCGGCAGTTACAAAGACAGGCACGAAAACGGGGAAGTGATAAGATCTGAGGACATGTTTTTAACCTTTCGTGAATCATGTCTGGAGTATTTACCGACGCCATCTTTAAAGTCATGCTTTAAACCTTTTTTGCCCACTGTTCCTCCCCTAAACACTAAAACAGGCACTAAAATTTAGCCGATAGGCAGAAGTATCTAATGCGTTCTCGCCACGAACCGTGAATCGATTCATGCATCCCCCAATCTCGTCAAAAAACGATGATAGTTGTTGAAAAATTTTGCGCACCATGCGATGCGATCAAGGATGCGATCCACTTGCCAACAGTTGCCAACCTACCTTGGTTATAAGGCTCCGCAGGTCCTGGAAGTGGCTGTCGACGCCCTTCTTGATGACGTCCGGCCAGCCTTCCGGATTGCGCAGGTTGCTGATGATCGGGTAGAAGATTCTATCCACTATCGCGGCAAGGTTCGCCGACAGATCCACCGTACTTACATGATTTGCTCCCGAGGACAATCCACATCCAGAACAATTTTCCGGATTTTGATGAAAAAGCACCGCTTGTCTTTCCCGTTCATCGGGAAGAAGTGCGTCGAAATCAACAAACCGGCATTGTTCAGCGTAACGACCAGCCACCGGACGTTTGCCCGCTGGACCCACTCCATGACGATCAGTTGGAGCTCTTCTGCCATTTTTTGCCCTTTAGCCGCGTCTTCAGGATGTAGCAATCTTCTTTTTCTTCCTTCTTCTTGTCGTCGGACACCGTAGCACACCCGGAAATGGACCGGGTTAATCGGAATCACACATAGTTCGTAATTCTTCCTTACACTTGAAAATAAGGAAAATTCAAACGTGAAAAATTTCGTGACAGGCACAAATTTGCGACCTGCCACCGTCACAGCACACTGCCTCTTTTCTGTATCTGAGTGGCTTAAATTTTTAACAAACACATTATTTACAGTTACTAGTTAGAATAACCAAATTGAACAGTTTAGACTGAGCATCAGTTTGTAAACCAATACACAACACATATTTACAGTTTTTGATCACTTAGAAACTTTATATTGAAATGTTTTATATGCAAGCATCATTAGATGGCCCAGGGTGTAAACTGTGTATTCAATGCTGATATTTCTACTCTGGAGCATCGCTGATAGGTCGTATTTTAGATTATGAGATATTTTAACAGTTTTGAGTCATCTTCATAAATACTTTCTTTTGCAAGAGTTAGTGGTAGTCTGGTTTACATATTATATGGAACAAGTGAGCATATTACACATTTTCAAAAAGCTGTCACGTTTTAGCGTTAATCATTAATAACATTTAAATAAGCAAACAAACGGAAAACCTATTTTGAAGAATACGCCTTCTGTAAAGAGGGGGGATACTGCGGCATTGAGTGATAAATATTTGACCAATTTTCTAATTATATGTATCAATCTAACACTTGTTTTTAAAGATCTATATTTTATTAGATGAATTTACCATCCATAGCAACTGATGGGATGTCTATGACCCAAAATTATTTTTTTTGTTTATAGAGACTTTACCCTGAAGGGGCATTCGTCACACCCAAAATGATATCCGTAATACGTCATTCAGAATAGTAACTGTTAAACAATGAATCAATTGCCTCAAAACTTCATGATACAAATAAAAAAAGTTATATGAGAAATTCAATCCCCTAACACCCCACCAGTTTATGAAACTAGAGTTTTTTCACAAAAAATGTCGGTGTTCCTTTTTTTATAACCACCTTAATTACATCAAATATTTTACCCTAGTTTCGTTTGAAATGAGTTGTAGAACACCTTACGATTACTCACATATTTTTCCTAATAATATTTCGGACCTCACAAATGAATGTTTCAATGGTAGCGAGATTGAGAAGAAGCAATGCCGTTCTATTTTTGATGTCTAGTGTCCAGTTAAAAATGTATTTTCATGAGTGGTAAGGTAATCCTTATAGTATGCCTTTATTTCCAACAAATATTTTAAGCGAATTTGGAATTAGTAAATCAATTTTATATGGTTTGGCGATTTTTCAAAGTAGTGTGTGAAGATAAATCCCTTAACTATGGGGTGTTAAACGATTTATCTTAGTTCTTAACACCCCATTTTACGGTACTGCATTTACTCCAATTTTGAGAAAAATAAATCATTTTCCTAAAAACTTCGGCTGCTTAGGCTAATAGAGTAATGCGGGGCAAAAGTTCGCACCCAACAGTCTTTATAAAATAAAACGAAAAAAGAATCATATATTGTTTTAGTAATATCATTTCTAATACAAGTATTCAAATGCTCTACTCAAGTATTACTCTACTATAAACAGTGCATGCAAATAAGACCTGTATGTACTAAAAAAAATGCACCACAGAAAATAGTTTTCAACTTTCGATTGAACTCATCCAATCAGCTGATGTTTTAAACAGTTAGAGTAAGGTGGGGCAAAAGTTCGACCCTAGTTGAAAATTCAACCTATTTAACAAAAATCGAAGCAGATAAAAATAAATAAATACCGTGTGGTGATTCTACCATCATTGAGCTAAAATTTTGCTGAACAAAGCTACGCCAAATGTCTTTTCAATTTTGAGTTACAACACTTTGTATGTGTGTGTTTTATTCGAACTCTTGCCCCACCACTGGGGCAAAAGTTCGAAACTAGTGTTTGTGGAATTTCGCTAACCGTAGCACACTATTTTGACACTTTGGTAACAGGAATACCTGAAACCACTTAATATTTGATGTTAGAACTGGAATACACTTTAATATTCAATCTGGATTTTACCCAAATCAGGGTTAAATTTACTTCACCAAAAATTAGTAGTTTTCCGAAAAATTCAGATAAAACAACATTTTTTTCAACTTTAATCGAATTTTCTCACACTCTTCATCACTCTTAGAGATAATATGTACATTTTGCAGTATTTTAGGTTTAAACCTAAAGTTGCCACATGACTCGAACTTTTGCCCCACAATTTGAACTTTTGTCCCACTATGTGTATGATTTCCAAATCTTTTTTGCAAAAAGTTATATATGCTAAAGCATCTTCAAAATATACCTAGTTGCGCCCCAAAATAAAACATCGAATTCGATTTCATTACAATTCCATTCCATGCGTTGGAAGGGCCATCGCATATAACAATTTTTTGGTCAAAAATCAACATTTTGTCATAACTTTTCGAAATATTGATCAATTTTCATAATTTTTGGAGTGAAAGACTTCTTTTCATAAAGGGTTCGAACAACCTTGACACCCGAAAGAAATAATTTGCATTGAGCTCAAAAACTTCAAAAGAAACTCTTGCCCCACTCGAACTTTTGTCCCACTTTACTCTACTGTATAGTATATGTAGAATAGGCCTGTCCAGCTTTTCAAAAATGTTCTCTGATTCTCAAGTCCATCCCCATATTTTGATTGGCATCCTAAAAGAAGTAACTGGTCAAAATTTCAGTCAAATCCATTGAAATTAAGAAGTGCATCAAATCAATTTTGTGTTTTTCGACTATTTTTGAACTACTAAAAATCATAACTACACTAAAACTTGTCAAAAATTAATTCTTTCGGCAGAAATTGAAAGCTATACTTGTTTGCTACTACTTCTCCGAACAACGTGTGCCAATAAAATTGAAGGAAACATGTGTAATTATCACATGTGTAATCAGAAAAACCTTGAAATGTTGATTTTTTGACAGACTTCGTTCTGGAACACCCTAATATACGTAATAAGTTGGATTTTTCAAAACGGCATCATATTCTCCAATGTTTTTTGGTTATTTGCTTCTTTTACACCAATGCTGTAGGAGTTGAGCAAAAATTTCTAAAACTCGTGAAAGCCAAATGTGGCCTAAAATTTCAATTTCTGCCGAAAGAATAAAGTTTTGACATGTTTTAGTGTAGTCATGATTTTTTGATGTTCAAATATAGTCGAAAAACACAAAATTGATTTGATGCACCTCTTAATTTCAATGGATTTGGCTGAAATTTTGACCAGTTACTTCTTTTAGGATGCCAATCAAAATATGGGGGTGGACTTGAGAATCAAAGAACATTTTTGAAAAGGTGGACAGGCCTACTGCACATTGTGGCTATTATACATTTACATCCGATCTTAATGTAACAATATATTATACTGTTTTTCTTACGTTTGAATCATTCACTTTTCCGAAAAATCATTTTTCCGTGTATTTCTAAATTTATTCAGCTTTAGATTTGTTCCGTGCTTCGTTCTGTTGATGTTCGTGACTTTTTTCATGCAAAGGAAAGGTAAGAGAAAAAAGTGAATAAGTTAAATCATGTCTTTGAAGTCAATAAAATGTTTAAATAAGTGGTAAACCAGGTGTCTAAGGACTGCAGATCCAAGAGATATGGCAGGCTAGGCTTGGGGCTAGGTATGTAGAGTGCGATGAGAGAAATACGAATGTAGGTCAACCCGGTTCACCCACTTCATGCAACTACATTAGTGATCTAATAACACTTATAGCGGGCTCAGCATAGTTCCATCATGCGGCTCAAAGTGTAGCCACAAATAATGCTTAGTTTGCAAAATCCGGTCATCTGGCTGGTGGGTCATAAGAGCCTAAGCTTCAACTGTTAATGCAATCAGAGATTACTCAGACTTAGACGAGGGCGATCCTATATATGAAGGGATGCCATGAACAGGAGGAACATGACAAGATAATATAACATTATATGGCTTATGTAATGTAAAACAAAACAACACAACAAAATAGAACCATTTCAAAACCATTTGATTAAATGTATAGCCAGCAGTGAAATTACAATTAAAAACAATATACTTACAGCACATTTTATTGTTTGAAACCGTAAAGGGGAGACTGAGGAGACTTGATCCCTGGGGAGGCTTGTTCCCTCCATATTTGCTCGGAATCAAAAACATTTTTCTTCTCGCATAATTTTTCCAAAACTACTCCTAGACAAACGACTGTGTTTTGGCTACAAGTGATTTAGATTGTACATTGCATTATTTTTTAACGGCTGATGGTTTGTTTTCAGTCCTTCAGAAATCTTTTAGGCGATTCCGAAAAATCTCAATAACTTTGTGAAAATTGAACCAAATCGTGTCAAAATTTCACAGCACATAGTTTAAATAAAATACTTTCAAACTTATTTATCCAAATAAGGCTTTTGGTAACATATTTTAATTAATTCAGCTTAGTATACACAACAATGACATGGGGAGACTTGATCCCTCGAGGATTATTTACACACACATTATATATGTGAAAAATAAAATTCTATTCGGAAGCCTCTATTTACTTGGAATTCTAGTCTATTCAACGATAAAATGTGTCAAATAATTATAACTTTAGTACAAACCAAGAAAAGGGGGATCAAGTCTCTCCATTTTGAAAATACGGCATATCCTTAAAAATTTAAGGAAATCTTACAATTTCAAACACTCCATATTCATCGAAAATATAGGAAAACTCGAAAAGAAAATGAATAGGAAGACTCTGGAATTATTTCCCCTTTAAATAAACCATGTGCTCAAAGGAAAGTGGAAAATCTTTGGACATCAACATTAAAATTTATTGACATTGACGTAAAATAATTACATTTTTTCGAAAAAAAAAATCCAAAAAGTGTCAATCCATGATAATTTTTTTCACGTTCAAAAAGTATCTATGTTCTCATAGTTTGTGAAGCATTTGTATATTGTTAGTGTACGTTCAAAATTTCATTGAATTCGGTTCAGTGGTTTCCGAGATATGACAGCTTAAAAATAAGTTGTCAAAAAAAAAGTGTTTTACCCGAACGGTTCTAATTTTGCGAAAGATTAATCAATCGAGCCCAAATTTGTACCAATGATGCACATATAATAGGTTGACAAACAGTCAAAATTTGAGTTTTTTTATGCACTCCATGAAAAGTTATAGCATGTGAGAGAAAAAAAAGTTGCCTATCCCAAACATTTTGGCCATCACCTGTAGTTCTAAATAGTACTGTAACAATACAACGTTCGGTTATTATACTGTATTTTTTATTCGGGGACGTACATCACTTCTTATATTAAGCTAATAACAAGTGAGCAAGAACGAAATAAAAACTGCATTATCTTTAGTTATTTACATCTTGAGATTTGTGCATTTTAAGTTCTGGTGCATTGTTGAACTTGGATTCAAAGACGATTGTCCTTAAAATATTATATATGTTTTGAAAAACGCATGGTCGTTTTTAGGCAATGATACCCATCGTCCAATATTGAACAAGATTGTTGTATAAGGTGGAACTAGTATCTGTCAATTATCTAATATGAAACACCCCTTTTATAGGATTACGTCAATGGTTGAGATTTTATAAATTTACGTTTAGCAATAAAAAAAATGTAGTCCACCTAAAAATCCCCGATATCGCCATTTGTGAGTCAGTTTGCCAATTTGAATGTCAAAACTACAACCAAAATAAAAAGCACTCAATTGGGTAAATATTTAAAGTTAACACGGCGCGGAGGCCGATTTGCACTTCCATCCCAAAAAGATTTTGGAAACCCCCGGAACCCATTCGTCCCCTGCGTCCCATCTGCTTGCACCGATCATTATGGCGAGAGTCATCTTCCAGTCGGCCGGCCCAAATCCAGTTCATTGGGAAAGGCGGGGACAGTTTTATTATCAGTCTGAACGCAATCATCGAACTCGGAGACACTGAAAACTGGTATTGCTACCGTAGTGGTCGGGAAACGTTTTAACACCTTTCGATATATAAAGCCAACCGGTACAAGATGCTCTGATATCATTGTCAACTTGCAAGTGATTGCGTGCAGAGCAAGCTTTTGAATTTCCTTCGCGGACTCAACATATCAACATAACCAAAAAAATGAAGACCATCTTTGCCGTTGCTGTTCTGGCCACCGTTCTGGTTGCAGCCAACTGTGCTCCATACCAAAGTGAGTTAAGGCGGAAGAAAGTTATAGTGTTTGCAGTGTTGCCAGAACTTTGGTGAATAAA
The DNA here is from genome assembly GCF_035046485.1 of Aedes albopictus. Taxonomy (NCBI): domain Eukaryota; kingdom Metazoa; phylum Arthropoda; class Insecta; order Diptera; family Culicidae; genus Aedes; species Aedes albopictus. The sequence continues at coordinate 12,278,896 of NC_085138.1, forward strand.
TCAACTAATTTAAGTGATATTTTGTAAATTGCAGTTGCCTATCTAGTCCCAGTGGAAGTTCCATTGAACCGAGTTGCGCGTGCAGCACAGTTCGGATTGAGTGGCAGTGCAGCAAACGCTGGCGCCCAGAGCTTCAACAGTGGATTCGGAGGTTTCGGTGGATTGTCCGGAAGTTCCGCTAATGCTGCTTCGCAATCCTTCACCCAGGGTGGCGGTTTTGGATTCCCAGGTAAAACATTTTAGACTGACAGTTGATTGCATTTGCGATAGTTAATGTGTAACTTATGTTAATCTCAGGATTCAGCGGCAGTGCTGCCAACGCTGGTGCCCAGAGCTTCTCCGGTGGTGCCGGTGGATTCCCAGGTTTCGGTGGTTTCAGCGGATCGGCTGCCAACGCCGGTGCTCAGTCCTTCAGTGGATAAGCCAAGACTAAGACGAAGACTGAAAAATTCTCAGCCAAATGTGACCAGTGCACGTGTTTAATTGGCGTATGCATTACGGAATTTGTTTTGGAACGCGTTTGAGATCGAATATTGTTAGTACTTGGTTTAACACAAGCCAGTTTTATTTCACGAATCAACTACACACACGTAAATTATAAAAAAAGCATCATGACATCGATAATAGACTATGCAAACAAAAAAAAAAATGAAATAAAATAAAAAGTGATCGTATATGTGATAAAATGTGTTCACATGAAACATTCAATTAAGAGAATAATATTTTTAAAAAGATATCACAGTCCTAAATTTGTCATATAGAGTAGACAGAACAGTTATTTATAAAAATCGTGTTGTTCACCTATTTTTTTTTTTGAATGATTTTTGGTTTGTCCATATCCAGTATATGTCTGGTAAAATTACATAATTTTATAAAATAACTGCTTTTAAAAAACAGCACCTGCTTCAAAACAAGGCACTGTTTTCAAAAACAGCTACCTAATCGATTTTGAACACCACTTCGTATTTTTTTTTTTGCGATTCAAAAATATATCATAGAGGCGACGAATATATTATCATAAATTAGCAATTTGAGTTCATCCGGTCTGTTCGTGCAACGTTAATTTATTGAGGAATGACGCCACCCCGACAATATAAACTGCAGATGTGATAAGTGCTGATGAGATGGAAACAAAAGAGAAGAAAGACGCCCTAAATTAAATTTTATTGGATTATTGTTTCCAGTTCCAACCTGATACCACCAGACAGAGTAGACTTCTCTTTGATCAAATTTATATCAACGTGCGTGGTTTTTAAAATAATGTTGAACAAAATTTTGTGTATTTTATTGATGCCTTTCTAGCCGTACGGAATTTACAAAAAACTGTAATCGTGATTTGGAAGTAATGCGAAATAAATATAACAAGAACTAGACTTTTTTGTTTCCAAAAACACTAAAGTCAGCGTTGTGAATACTCACTTGCAAGAGTTATACTTACTTGCTATCAATCTCAGATCGGATCGGAAGCATGCTATCAAGCATGCTATCATTGAGCGGTGTATGAAGGACATTCACAAATGTTGCCGAATAAAGTAAGTGTCGCGAGAGAGTATCTAGTATTAGCGTGGTTCAAAAAATCGTTTTTGCTCCACACCGCTTATTCGATTCGTAATCAGATTCTAAGCCTTCTCCCAAAAATTGAGTTGATTTGGTGGAAAATTGAGAGTGCACAAGCCCTTCAAAGTTTGTATGGGAAATACTATGGGAAAAGGACTTTTTTCTTTCATTTGATCGTAGCATTTCCCCAGGTGCCCTAGAGTGTTAATTGACCCTTGGTACTCCTCGGCTACTTTATCAGCTAGAACTTTGCCGAAGACCACGTTCAATTCGGACGTCTCATTAATTAATTATCGATTTTTATCCAACTGGAGAAACTTTAACAGTGATCTTTCAGCTTCCCAGCAGGCAACATTGCTGCACATGGCGCTAAAGATAGCACACAGAAATCATGGCTACTATGTTTCAAGGCAAACTGCAGTGATGCCCACCGAATAGTTTAACCATCATGATCAAAGACTTTCATTCTGGACAAAAATCAATAACTAATTAATGAGGCGTCCGATTTGAATGTGGTCTTCGGCAAAGTTGAGGCTGATAGAGAAGCCTAGGAGAATCAAGGGTCAACTAACACTCTAGGGCACTTGGAGAAATGCTATGGTAGATTGAATGAAAAACGTCCTTTTCCCATAGTTATTCCCATACAAACTTTGAAGGGCTTGTGCACTCTCAATTTTCCACCAAATCAGCTCAATTTTTGGGAGAAGGCTTAGAATCTGATTACGAATCGAATAAGCGGTGTGGAGCAAAAACGATTTTTTGAACCACACTAATCTAGTATCTAGAGAGTATACTCTTTGCAAGTGAGTATTCCCAACACTGGTTGATGATTCCAATGAACTTGGTAATGTTTAATATGGGCTCCATTCATAAACGTCAACGCCAACATAATGGTTGCAATGGTTTTATTCGAAGTCATGAGATCGTCTTATATTTATGTTCACTTCACGTTGTCTATGGTGGAAGAATATTATTTAAAAAAATATCTTTAAGTCACCCACCAAATGGAAGCTAAAGGACTCCCCTTTCATTTGGCACTAAGAGCAAAATTTTTCTATCGGGCGTTGTTTTCCCATTTAAATATTGAGTGAAAAGTACTATAAAAATTGAGGGGCCCAGATGCACAGGGGTGTAAGTGACTTTTATGTCGATTTTGAGCTGAGCATATCATAAAATTCTTCTGATTTCAAGCTTTCGGGAACTTTTTTAAGATTGTTTCTACGATGATTGGAAAAAATACAATAAATCAGAGAAAAATGGGTTGATTTTGAAACTCCATACATTTTGTATGGGATGGAAATTTGGTTAAAAACTTTAAACCTCATTTACTCGAAAGTGGGTTTTTGTCACTTACACCTCTTTGCTTCTAACCCCCTCAATTGGTATTCCTAGGAGTTTTGTTCTATAAATCAAGAAAAAGTACAAGTTGTTCTAGACCCTTCGTAGAACATTTCCTTCTTAGCACTTGAGACCTTAGCACCAAATCGAAACGAAGATCCCTAGCGTTCATCTGGTGGGTAGTTAAGCGGTACAGAATTTTTAGATTTTTTTTTTGCTACAGACACTGTGACTTGAACAAAATCAACAAGTGCCCAGCAAAATTATTCAGGTTTCTTATTTATCGAAGATAAGTTACTATCAGCAGAGAACTGATGGAGTATGACGAAGCAACTCGGTAGCAGGGACCAATCGTAGTAGTCTAAGTTTTGAATTTGAAATAAATGTTTAGTTTATATTGAGCACTCGACACCTACGGTTATCTTTCTTTTACCCTCCAATAGGTTATGGGCCTTTGCTCGATTGGAGTGGTTACCGTAGCATGAGCATGAGCATGAGCATGAGCATAGATGACCGCACAATTCGTAGTTGCTACTCCGTGATTGACCAGAACAATCGAAATTGCACAAGGAACCAATGAATAGGGATTAGGACTAGCTTACTATTCTCAATGTACACAGGTCGAGAGCTCTCAACTTTAATAGGGTCAATAACGGCGCCGGCCACGTTCTTACGGTCATCGAGGATGGGAGGGAGTGTTAGTAAGACAAACGTTGTTATAAAGACCGCGAATCGCTGCATCTCCACGTTTGTCTCAGGAAGGATTTTTTTGTTAGTAGGGTAAGGTACATTGTCAGTCCGGGAGTTACCTATGGTTGGTGATATGATTTGACAATGGATCAATATACACAAACCGCCGTTAACAACCGACCACTTTTCGACGCAAAAACTAGCCAAAATGAAAATTCTATCGCGCGTCTCCATTCCACTAGGGAGCAGAAACCTTTAGTCTATTCCACACAGAAATACACCGAACGCGACTCACTTGTCGGCGCTCGGATTTTTTTCGACCGGCGAGCCCGAACTAACACTTTTCACTCTTTTGTGTAAATACAAAAAATGAAAGAAAATATTTATTATCAACTAAAAGTGTATTGGGAACTAGCGCGACGGGAAGCAAACAATTCGGAACCGACTCGATCCACGACCACGACGCGTCCACCGCACACTCACCGCCGTCGAAATGCTCACTTCGGAATACAAAATAGAAAAGAAAAAAAAATACCAAACCACCGAAGCAAACGCGCGCGAACTGGCACCCGGACGAAATTCTATAGCACACTGATGCACGCTGGGTCCGCCGCCGTCGAAATGCTCACTTCGGAATAGAAAAAGAAAAATCGAACCACCGAAGCAACGCGCGCGAACTGGCACTCGGACGAAATTCTACTACACACTCTCGATTGGAGTGGTTACCGTAGCAACCGATAAATAAGAGTGAAAATTTTTCTCAAACCTCAAGATTTTTGCGACCCAAGGGGCTAGTCGCTTGGAACATT